>NW_015173295.1:6035-46015 GCF_001447785.1 Gekko japonicus | reverse complement strand
ATTGTGTGAAAGCAAGCTTAAAAGGGCTTAACGGTTCAAGGGGGGGGGGGGGGATTTTGCAAGCTCTGTGCAAGAAAATGGGAACACAAAGGAATGATGGAAAGGGGGGGGGTAAACCCTGTTGAAATTGACAAGAGCAGTGGAGAAATCCCAAGACTGAAAACAACCCTTCTAAACCCGTGCCTGTCATTTCCCCAGAAAGAACTTCCCCGGTGTACCTTCTTTGGGGGGCTGTAACTTGGATCTTGTAAATCCAATCTTGGAAGGCAGTTCGACTCAGCTGGAGGTCCCCTGTGGGTGTGGCATCTCTAACATGCTGGATCCCACCCCACCCCAACTGGTTCACAAACCTCATAAACCTAACTGGTTCATTTGATGCCTAAAAGTTCATGATGGTTTGTGGTTCGTGAACTGGGCACGCCACAAACCGAACTGAACTGCATTTTCCCAGTTCATGCCCCCATGCCTAATTATATCCTGCTTTTCCTCGTGGCACAAGGTGGCTTACAAATCATGATTAAAAATATCATGGTTTAAAGACAACTAAATATAACCCCAAATAACCTCCTGCCCCCAAATATACCTGCAGTTTATATGCATTTAAATGCCTTCTTCCTGGGAGAAGGAATTTGACAATTTGGGGTTGCAGCCAAGAAAGCCCTTGCATATGAACCCACCAACCAAACCTCTGAAAGGGTAGGTTCCTGCATTGAGGACCACCGCAGATAAAGTCAGGGTCTGAGCTGTTTTATGCGTGTGAGGGTGATCTTTCAGGTCCTTTGGATCCTAGCTGTGAAGGGCTTTAAAAGTAAAAACTGGCACTTTGGATTCACCAATAAGCTGAGAATCATTATAGCATTGGTATCATGTGCTCCTTATGGAAGATCCTTGTTAACACTTCAGCTACTGCATTTTCTAATTGTTGAAGTTTCTGAAATGTGCTTCCTCATCTATGCTCACATGTTCCTGTTGCCATTGTGAAGCAGGACTCGGAGGATGTGCTTCCTCAGCTATGCTCACACTGAAATATGTTACATCAACATTTCATGATTCATGGATTGCTGAGTTACATGATCATTTCCCTTTTTCAAGGGATGAAATTGATTTCCACCTTTCTTGGTGTGGGGTCTGCAAGCCAACTGCAAGAAGGGTAGAATCTCATTGCCCAGTGAGGATGCCAAGGGAAGTGCGTATTGTGTAGTGGGAGCCGCATGGATCGACGACAGAAAACGACGTGGTGCATAGCACGCTTTATTAGGCACACAACAAGACAAAGACAAACGGCCGGCAGGCCAACTATATACACACCTGGGGACCACCCCTTGGTCACCATTGGTGGGTTTGAATCTCCTGCCATGGCTCCCATTGGTTCCCCAGTGGAGGGACTAGGATCCTAGTCCCCATTGTCTTCCCAGACTGAAGCTCGGGTATATGCCCTGACCTCCGGTGGCGGTCAGTGGACACAACAGTGCGGACACACGTCCATCTCTGACAATCCAGCAAGCATCAATGTAGGTGTGTGCAGGACCCATGAGGGGGGGTCCCCAAAGAATGAAGTCCTACATCTCAAGGGTCCTTGGCCTCTCCAGATAATCCTCTGTGCTGAAGGTCCTTAAAACATAGAATAGGTTATCAGAATCACAGTGCTGTCTAATGGCGCTGAACATTCCTGCCCTCTGGATTACCACTGGGGACCCAGCAGTGTCTGGATGGAGAACTTGCTTCTTCTCTCAGACATTTGGTAGGTGAAGGTGATAGAAAGTGGCCACCATAGTCTATGTCCATCTGAGTACCTCTGATTGCTGTCCCTGAAAACTTTCTTCCAACACTCTGCTATGGAGTGGACCATGGATACTGGCAAATGCTCCTGTCTGCCATGTTCTGAAGATGGTCTCTTCTGCATGTTCACATATTTTGACACAGTTCTGCTGAAAAGTCCCAACAACGGGAATGATGTGGAGAGCTTCAACCTGAGATGGTCTTGTCACCACATCTCTCATCCAGATTATTCCTTTGAAGTCCTGCTCAATTTGGATAGAAAAAAGCTGGAATGCTTGAAGGAAACTGGCATAGCATTGTGCTTGGGGGTGTGTGCACCATGGGGACCTCCAATCCACAGACAAATGTTTTGGTAGAAGGGGTCTACAGCCATTGCATCCTGCACCAATCATTGCCTGCCTAGGGACCTCCAAGCCTCAGACAAATGTTTTGGTGGAAGGGGTCTACAGCCATTGCATCCTGCACCAGTATGAGACACACACTTTATGATGCTGCACTGACCAGATGTGCACCATTTTCTTAATTCAGATCTGCGAATATGAATTCTGAAGCAGCATTATGACTTCTCAGAAATTGGAATCTTGCAATTAAAAGGGGGTATAGACCACAAGCAAAGGGGTTAACATTCTAGCATTTTGTTCCTCAAAAGTGGAGTATACTATATATAAATAAGAAACCATGGCTATTGTGTAAATAAAAATTTATTTTGGAAGAAAAACAACACATAAGATATTACTCCTTCAAAGAAGCATCACTATATCTACACTCTGTATCTAATATGCTATGCTCATTCAAATCTCTGTAATCCAGTTTTAAGACATTATTAGATGTCTCTTCATATCGATGCAGTAAACAATCTTATCTTCATATTGATACTCATTCACTTCTATTGTGTAATCTGCTTTGAGTCTCAGTGAGAAAGGCAGACTATAACTGCCGTAAATAAAAATATGCACATTTAGATTCTATGTGAACTTTCCACATCATGCATTACATTATAACTGGAGAGAGGGCTTGTTTCTTTACAAAAGGAAGGGGTCTTTGGCCCAGGTAACCATCTGAATTAAGACTGTATGGTTGTTGTGATGTGATACAAAGAAATTAAGTGAACCTACTACCCTTCTTGATATGGCAGATATCAGAAATGCAGTGAATATTAAAAAGGTATTTTTAATACTCCACCCCCACACTTTTTTTTGGTATTTTTCATATGTGTGTGTGATTGTGTGTGTGTTTGTGCATGTGAATGTGTGTGCACCTGAAAGCCATGGTGACCTCTGGTGACTGACTGGGTGTGCACCTGGAAGTCATGGCGATTTACCCCTACTGGGGGCCTGGAGGATATAATGAGAGGTGGCTGAATAAAGCCTGCCCCTGTCCTCACTGCTGGTATTTCAAGGAGGTCTCCCATCCAAATACTTGTCAGAGTCGACCCTGCTTAGCTTCTGAGATCTGATTAGATTGGGCTTGCCTGGGCTATCCAGGTCAGAGCCATGTGTTAAGGGGGCTTTGTGTGTGTCAGTGAAGCCAAGAACAATACTGTAAGGAGTTTAGACTCTCTAGAACAGTCACTCAAGGTGGAATGGTCACATCTGAGACACCAGACTCAGATGTATCCACGTCCTTCAGAAATCAATAGCCAGAGAACAGACAATTCCAATACTGATGGGGGTGGAGGAATCCTTGAAGGGTAGTATAATGATTCTCTACTTCCCTTTTACTCTTTCTCTTGGCTGAGTATTCCCTTTTCCTTCTCCTTTGTTTATCTGTCTGCTCCACCCACTTGTTTAGAGAGGCTGATAGTAATTCCAAACAAACTGTTTTATTTCACTTTTATAGGGAAATAAAATGTTTTATAGTCAGGTAGGTATCAGGTTTAAACCTGGCATGTAAACAGGCAACAGGAATGAGGTAACTTTGTAAAACTATGTACAGCAGATCGCTTGTCATAAAAACGTAGCTCGTTTTACAGATGGGGCTTTAAAACTGTGGAGAGAGATCTCTTGGGAGTCACTGCTTAGATAAACAGGCATAAGCACCTTTTTATTTATATTTATTAAATTTATATCCTGCTCCACCCCATAAGTGTAGAAACAACAGAGAGATCACAGGAAGGATGCAAACAATGAAGAAAACAGCCGTGAAGTATAATGAATATATATATTTAGACTGCTGTTTTGCAGTGAGTAGTATTTCATCAACAAGATGTATGCATCCACACTAACAGAATTTGCATATACTCCCGTTTCACATAACCGCTTTATCTAAGTGTGCTGTGTGAATAAGATTGGTTTACACATCACTGAAATGAGAGGAAAAACAATATAATTAATTAATCATCTTATCATGTCACTAAAGCTGGCATGAAACTCCATAAAGCCTACCACAAGGTTAAAAATACTTACACAATTCTAATCTGTGAACGTTAACACAAAACATTCTTCCCTCTTCAATGAAACAGAGCAGCCTCTGAGATATTATGTCTTATGCGTGAAATATGCTCTAAAATGCGCACTTTGCTCGGCCAGACTGTTTTCCCCACATAAAATTGTGGACAACCACATACAATTGGATACACTACACATGGTATTAAACACGTGGAGAAAAAGGAGAGATTAATAGGTTCTCGTCCAGGTATGGGCACCAAATTACCCATAGGTACCCTGGTGGGTACCCTGATATACATTGGGTGGGTACCAAGGGCACCAAAGGCAGGGGAGGCCAAGATGGTTTAACACCCACCACCTCAACCAAAGGCCTGGAAGAACAGCTCCATCTTACTGGCCCTTCAGAACTGTAATAGGTCCCATACATCTTGGATTTCAGGTGGGAGCGTGTTCCAACAGCCCTGGCCCTGTTGAAGGCTGAGTGGACATCTCTCAGGCTGGGTATTACCAGGAGGTGGTGATCTGTGGAGCGCAAGGCTCTCCGGGACACATATGGGGAGAGGTGGTCGTGTAGATATGCTGGTCCCGGGCAGCATAGGGCTTTGAAGCCCTTGAACTGGATTCGTATTCAATTAGCAGCTAGTACAGTCTGCAAAACACCGGATGGATGTGTGCCCACACAGGTGTGCAGCCGCATTCTGCACTAGCTGTAGTTTCTGGATCAGTTTCAATTACTAAATTTTGTGAATTACTAAAGTTTGTGAAAGCAGGAACATACACCCAAGTTCCAATTTTCCTTCTTTAACTACTGACAAAGATCAACCCCTTTGCTAGGAGCTATTTCCCTTACAGAAGGACTACTGGTCCCACTTCCCTACTTCAAGATCCTCTTTGATTCTGTGTCACTCCACTCCAACTGAACTAACTGCCAGTCTTGGCTGTCACTGTTAAATGCCACTCTCAACTATAAAATTTATTTATTTAATTTATCCATTTATTGGATTTATATCCCGCCCTCCTCTTGGAAGGATATAAATCAAAATGCCATTTGAACCCCCTGTCAGTCAAGGTTCTCAGACCAGGCTAACATATTAGCTATTCACTGTCTGTTACAGGTAACCAGCGAACCCTGGTTAGTATTGCACAGAAGAAGGCAATGGTAAACCACTTCAGATAATCTCTTAACTCAAAACCCCTATGGTGAGACACTCCATAATGAAAAAAGGTATAGTGCTGGAAAATGGAACCCTCAGGTCAGATGCCATTCAATCAGCTACTGGAGAAGAACTGAGGACAGCTATGAATAGCACTATTTTTAATGACACAACTAGACTAAAACTACTGGGGAAGAGCTGAGAACAACTATTCTTAATGATGCAACTGGACTAAAGCAAAAAGAATGTTCAGTTGTTGAAGTGAATGGATACAAAAGGGAAATTCAAAGCTGTTCGATGCATATAATAGGAACATGGAATGTGAGAAGTATGAATCAAGGGAAGCTCTTAAAATGAGAAATGAAACATTTAAACATTGCAATTCTGGGAGTGAGTGAACTTAAGTGGACTGGATTAGAACATTTTCAGTCAGAAAATTTCAGTCAGAAACCTAGAAGAAATAGAGTTGCTCTAATAGTGAAGGCGAGATGTAGCACAAGCCGTCAGTGGCTATAATGCAAAGTCTGACCCAATAATGTCAATCAGACTTCATGGAAAGCCTATCAACATAACCATCATTTAAGTTTACCCCCAACTACAGATGCCGACGAGGAAGAAATTGAATACTTTTATGCTAAAATAAGAGCAGGAGTTAATTGTGGAACATAACATGAATTGTTAATATTAAAAATTAGAATAAACATTCATAGTACAAAAATACAATCTAAACAACATTTCTGAAGAGTTTAAACACCATGTAAAGAACAGATTTTCATTACTAAATTCAGGTGAACGCAACCCGGAAGAACTATTGGTTGAAATCAGAGATACTATCAAAGAAGAATGAGCAAATATTATTCCTGTAACGAAAAGAAATGAAAAGCCTTGATAGATGAAATTCTTAAAATTGCTTAAGATAGATGAAAAACAAAGGTAAAAGTTGACAGAAATAGAAATCTAAATGCAGCATTGCTGTGACTGGCATGCAGAGACAAAGAAAACTATTATAGTAACTGGCATAAAGAAATCAGAGAGAACAACAAAAAGGGAAGAACAAGTGATCTGTTCCACAAGATCCAAGAAGTCATAGTGAAATTTAAAGCACAGTTACGCATGCTGAAAGATCAATGTGAACACATTTACTGAACTAGACAAAAGAAAGAAAAGATGGGAACAATACACTGAAGAACTATACAGAAGAGAAGAAAGGATGACAGATTCCTTCAAAGAAGAATGTTTTGAAGAAGAACCTATGGTTCTAGAAAGTGAAGTGAAAGTTGCCCTGAGAGCAATTGAGAGGAACAAATCATGAGGAGTAGATGAGACACCAATAGAGCTATTTCAAGCCACAGAAATGAAGTCCATCAAAATCTTAGCAAGAACATGCCAACAAATATGGAAAACGAAACAACTGCCACAGACTGGAAATGCTCAATCTACATTCCAATTAAAAAAAAGAGAGACGTCAAAGAATGCAGCAACTCAGACCATTGCATTTTCTCACACAAGTAAAGTGATGCTGAAAAATCTTACAACAAAGACTGTTAACATATGTGGAACAAGAAATGCCAGATGTTCAAGTGGGATTCAGAAAAGAAAGTGGCACTAGAGATCACATTGCAACTTTACGTTACTGGAGAATTTGAGAGAATTTCAGAAGAAAATCAGCTTGTGTTTCATAGATTACATCAGTGTGTGGATCATGAAAAGCTATGGTTGGTCTTAAAAGAAGTGGGTGTGCCACAACATCTGATTGTTTTGATGCACAACCTATACCTTGGACAAGAGGCTACTGTGAGCCACCCTGAGCCCGCTCGTGGGGTAGGGCATGGTATAAATTTAATAAATAAATAAATAAATAATAAATAATATGGAGAAACAGAATGGTTCCCATTTGGCAAAAGTGCCAGACAAGAATGCATTTTATCTCCTTATCTGTTCAATCTGTATGCAGATCATATCAAAAGGAAAGCTGGATCAGATTTAGATGCAGGTGGAATGAAAATTGGTGGAAGAAAGATGAACAATTTGAGATATGCAGATGACACCACATTATTGGCAGAAAACAGTGAAGACTTGAAATGACTAGTGAAAGTGCCAAAGCAAGATTACCAAATAAAAAAAGACAAAATTAATTACTAGGGAATTCCCCAACTTTAAGGTTGACAATGAAAAAATTCATTGGCTCCATCATCAACCAAAAAGGAGACTGCAACCAAGAAATCAAAAGTGGATTGAGACTGGGAAGGGCAGCCATGAAAGAGCCAGAAAAGATTCTTAAGTGTAAGGATGTGTTGCTGGCGACCAAGATCAAGATAATTCATACCATAGTATTCCCCACTACTATGCATCTGTGTGAAAGCTGGACAATGAAGAAAGGTAACACGAAGAAAGTTGACAACTAGCCGAGTAGCATGCAGAATAGAACAAAGCATATAGAAACAATAGACTTTCAGAGACTTAATTGGATTTCCCCTGTGTAAACAATGTTGATGCAAGGAGATAAAATGGTGGCTAGGAAGAAACTTCTTTCAGGAACTGCCAGCTCAGCAACATCATCTCCCGAACCGGAAGTAACCACTGATTTTCCAAACATGCTGTCTACAGCGCTGCGCCCTCTGCTGGACCAGATGACTAATCTGAACAACAATTTTAATCCTCTCCAGAACCAGTTGAAACAAATGGTGACCAAGACAGACGAAACAGTCAAGGCACTTAAAAAAGTTGAAGCTAAGACAAATTTGATCAACCAGAGGCTGGAGGTTGTAGAAAAAGAAGGGCTCTCTGACAAAGAGCAGCTGTTACATCTACAAATGGAAAAATCACTATATGTGAGAACTTAAAAGAGATTTTAAGTGAAGCATTGGCTCCAGTTTCAAATCTTAAAGCAGAATCTATACAAAGCAATATGGATATGTGTGGGAATGAGGTTGTTCTGCGAGGCATGCCCGGAATGTCAACGTTCTCACAGGAAGATTGGACATTAGTGCACAAAGCCTGCTGAGTTTGCTGAAGTCTGCTGAGAGTATAAACTTGGCTACAGTCGGGCAAGATAAGATGAGCTGTGGGTAAAGAACATTCTGTTAAGAATATACTGTAATCTTAGTTAGAGTCTTCGACTTGTAACATTTTCACTGTGCAGGGCAGGGGGGAGAAATGTGAGAGCCTGCTCTAATAAAACACTGCTGACAGGCAGTTCGAGAGACAGACAGAGAGAGAGAGAGAACTGAGAAATTGGACAGAGAGCTTCAACGGATCTGTGTGTTGTGTCGTTATTGAACCCTCAAACCTACAGATATGGTTTACAGAACCTATCCAGAATTTATCAAGAAAAATAAGCTGCCTGGTGAAGTATTTGTTAAGTTCTCCAAGAGGTAAATGAGAGATACAATTCTGAAAGCGACAAATGGGACAACCCTGAAAATCAAAGGTGAAGAGGCGAGAATCCTAAAAGACATTCCATTTGAGATAAGAAAATGGAGGAAGCAGTATAAAAATCTAACTTCTTTTCTACAGCAACATTCTACTCCCTTCAGATGGATATTTCCAGAAGGTCTTATCTTCAACTATAAAGAGAAAAAAGAAACGATAGATCCTGTTCAGAAAGCAAAGACTTTTTCGGAGCAACATCAAACAACTGCAAAAGAAAAAGGCACAGCAGAGGATAGTAAAGAAACAGAAGAAAACAGCGAACATGGACTCGGAAACAGTGGAAGCACCCTGAGCAGTTCCTCAGGGGATTCTGAATTGGAGAAAGAAGCAGCAGCTCCTAAACACCTCATAGTTAAATTGAACTATGATAAGAACAAACACAGAAGATAATGATGTGATGTATACCTTAATCCTGAAAGCCTTATTCTCTTTTGATATATAAGAAACTAGGATGCACCTACTCTGGCTAATTATGTTTGTATTAGTTTGGTTTTGAAAAAATAGTAATCAAAAATAACTGTGACAAAGTGGTGCTAACAATATATTATATTAAAGAGTCAAATTTATACAATATATAAGTGAATGTAGACAGTGGTCTTCGGAATGTCCTGCCTTTTCGATGAATGATCTTCTGAACAAAGATGCATACCTTTTCAAATATATTAACATATTTTCTATTACAACCTATATCTATGTACATGAATATAATTGTGAATAAAAATAATATGAAAACTTACATAAACTGTCTCTCAACAATTCATTTCTTCTGGTGACGTATCAAAAGTATCACTGTTGATTCTACAAAGTGCAACATACACTATTACAATACAGTTACATTATTACTCATCACAGACATACAAAAATATTCAAAAAGTTGCATAAAGCACTCACCCACTAATTCATGATACTGTAATTTCTAGTAGGTCCTTCCATGGGCTATTGATGCTAAATGCCTTAGCAGGTGAGTTTCATATGGGCATTATATCCTCCTATTTACTTACTTCAAACTGATACTGCCATTACTTATATATAATTACCAAAATTGCCAACTTATTTAAAGACTATCCCTTTAGTCCAGGTGCATTGAAATACAAAGTACACAATGAAGCTGTGCGGCTTGGTCCACCGGGCCCTTGACCACATCGCCAGGAGCCAGGTCGGGCACCTTCGAAGAGCCAGGATGGGCGGGGATGGGGACCCGCGGCCAGGCGACCAAGCTTGCATCTGTTCCATGTCGCGGGACAAGCCCTGGTGGCTTGACCCAGTGGGGCCTCAATCCGGTGGCACTGGCGGGGGGAGGGCTGAGGCCAGACGGCCCATGCCCAAATGGACAGCCTAGCACTCGTCTTCACTCGCACAACGGGCCTTCTTCCTAGTATTTAAGAAAGCATATAATCTGTAAACCAAAAAGGTTTCTGAGTGTCTTCCTGCTTGAGTTCTGTATTCATAAGCAAAGCCTGTGTCATTGATAATTGAGGCTTGGAGTCAGGGCATTTTGCTAAGTCCAATGGTTAGGCTATGGACATACTGTCTTTTGTCATATCAGAATCCTCATACTTTCCTGGCAAATCCTCCTCAATGACTGAATGCCCTTCAGAAGGTACAGAGGAGCTCTATTGACATATTGACCCCAGTCTTCCTCTGCTGTACCCTCTTGAGTGTGTTGCTAATCCTTTTCTACCAATTCCCTATATTTTCTTTCATTGAGTTAATGTTACCAGGTCACTTTGTACTACAAAGGGGAAAAAATGATATTTCTTTATTAGCAAGGATAGGCTGCTCAGTTTTTTAACCACTGTATAAGGCCCCTTCCAAAATGTATATATTTTGAATTGGATTGGAATCTATTTCATCTTGTTTTTCAAAAAGCTGGAACCAGATCATTAACATAGGCCTGTGCTAAGTCATTTTCCTGTACAGGTGTTGTATGTTTCACCTGTATTTATTGCCTGGAGAGTAAATCACAGTGGAGAATGGGTTTATGAAGTCTAAAAATAAAAAGTGTGTATTGGATGTTAATCCAGTAGATTTTTAGCCCAGAATTGGTCTAGTTACAGCCTCTGTCTTTGAACATAATGGATTTCAGACACTGACTCTGTGTAGTTTGGCAACAGAAATTGTGACTTTTGAATGACTTCCGGTTTCAGCAACTTTTATGGCTGGTGCGCTCCTTTGGTGCTCCAAAAGGAGCGGCCCATGATGCGGTGGATGGGAGAGGGGCCAGTTGATCCGGCCCCCCCCCCTGGAGTCCTCGTAGGGGACTCCCAGCCTGGGGCGCTGGAGGTTGCCTCTCCCAAGGCTGCGGCCAAGGAATTGAGGCACCTCTGAGCTCTGATAGGTCCCGCTGCTGCGGCACCATTATGGCACTAAGAGGCGTACACCGGGTGAGCAAACAGGTGATCCAAGGAAAATAAAACTCTCCCTACCTCGGCAGCAGTATCATATAGGGTCAAATACAGTTGGGGTCTTCTGGTGAGATGGTGAGATGGTGAGATGGGTCTTGTATTGTAAAAGTCCATTTAGACCAGCTGCCCCCCTCCCAGTCATTGTCGGATCTTGGAAGTTAAGTTTCAATGTAGTGGTTAACAGCGCAGAGTCTAATCTGGGAGAACCGGGTTTGATTCCCCACGCCTCCACATGCAGCTGCTGGTGTGACCTTGGGCAAGTCATAAGTTCTTTCAGAGCTGTTCTCTCAAGGGCAGTTCTCAAGAGAGCTCTCTCAGCCCCACCTACCTCACAGGGTGTCTGTTGTGGGGAGGGGAAGGGAAAGGGATTGTAAGGCGCTCTGAGACTCCTTTGGGTAGTGAAGGGCGGGGTATAAATCCAGTCTCCTCTTGGGGCCTAAGTAAGGCTGACCCTGGCAAGTATTTGGATTGGAGACTTCCAAAGAATACCACAGTTGGGAGGCAGAGGCAGGCTATCAAGCCACTTCTCTGAACATCCTTCATGCCCCAGTAGGAGTTGCCAGAGGTTGCCATGACTTCCAGACATGGGCGTGCACGCACACACACACACACACACACAATGCAAATGTACAAAAAGAAGAAGAAGAAGACAGGGTTCCACACATAAGGGGACCCCTCCAGCTGTAATACAGAGACTTTGTTGAATGAATGAAAATAATACACAATATTTTTATATCATTTATTAGTTTTCTAATTTGTATAGACAGATAAATTCCAGACTTTATTAGTGTTGTTATACACAGGTGTTTTCTCTTTTTATACCTTGGTAGACTGTTTGATCTCTTGCTATTAGTAAAACAAATTGAGAGCTGCAGATCTTTGTAATATCACTGCTTATTTCTAAGGATTTGTGAGAAAGGATATTTAATAGCTCTTCATAGTCATGCGAGGGAATACGAAATGTATGAAATGTTGACCTTGTAACTTGGAAGTGATCTATGTATGTTACTTAATAGGATCCATTTAAGAGAATTAACTCAGATGCCCTGTACAAAAACCATTTTAAAGTAGAAAACATCCTTCGGATGCCAGTTTTGTAACTCAGCTTGCTGATTATATTGTCGGGGGCTCAGTCTATATACTGCTGTCACTCACAATGTAGTGAGAAGTGCAAGGATCTTCATGTTCTGTAATGATCCGAGACCCTTCAGTATCACTCTCCACTGATCTGAAAAATAAGCAATTTCAGAAGAGTCATCATCAAAGCTGGGGAAAGCTTTGGTGCAGCAGAGCACTTTGTTCAAAAAAGAAATCCAACATAACCCCTGTATCTATAGCACTGGCCTAGTGCAAGATCAGTAGGCAGGCTGAAAGACTTGCAATAACCTTGAGCATCTCACCTATGACTTCGCTCTTTTGGAACAAAGGGTTTTCTTTCAAGTTTTATTCAGCACCAATCCAGCATTGACTACTCTAACACACACTACTTTTATACACAGAACGTTTGTAAGCAGGCCTTTCTTTTAAAAACTATTTATATATGATTCATATTTTATATGATTCATATTTTAAAAATATTTATTGAGTACAAGATGTATAGTTAAAATTATTTATTAAGAAAACTGATAATTCATGTTTTTCAAAAGGCATGCTTGAAGCAGCAGTTAGATAATAATAAAACATTAAAAAGATAGAGCACTAAAATCAATCATGTCAATAAAACCAGTAACCTGAGTAACAGAGCGAGCGAACTACAAATAGCAGAAGGGTAGTGGGATGTCCGGGAATCATAAGTAGCACATAGGAACCTTGAATTCAAGCTCTTAGGTATGTCTGTGAAGATTTGCTCTTTTGCCCCTACAGGAAGTTTCTTCAGCAGGTTGTGAAGTTCCTTATAGTATTTTGTATTGGGGTCTGGAGGTACTGTTTCCATATTAGTAAATTTCTGGAGATTTGGAGGGGAACCTTGGAGAGGGCAGGGCTTGGAGAGGGGAAGGACCAGAGCAGGGTATAATACCATAGAGTTCACCCTCCACAGGAGCCATTTTCTCCAGGGATCTCTGTGGTTTGGAGATGAGTTGTAATTCTGGGAGATCTCCAGGAAGCTGGCAACCATAAGTGAAGGTGAGGTGAGGTGAATGAGAGATAGAAATAGATATTTATTGTAATATAAGTGACCCATCATCCTGTGGAACTTCATACTGAATTTAGATGGTGTGTGTTTCTGCTACAAAAAAGTGCACTGTTTCTTAAACGTCCCTGAATTTTTAAAAAAAGCTTCTGCACTGTAACAGGGTGGATAGGGATACAGGGTGATCCTACACAAAGGAGGACAGGGCTTCTGTACTTTCAATAGTTGTGCGGAAAAGAGAACCTTGGTGGCAAGGCACAGCTTGCCACATGGAGAGAGAAAAACAGCTGTTTGTGCATCTATAAATGGCATGGAAGCCCTGCCTGGGCACCTTGTGGGGGGACTGGGGTTTACTGACATGAGAAGAGCAGAAAAGCAAACTCAGATGAACACACTGGTAGTTGATGTGTAGTGAATATGTCCAGGAAGAGTACACCATCTCTTGCTAAGCTGAACATATGAAGCTGTTGTGTAGTGTCAGTCCATCATACCTGTGACTCCCCAGAGTACCAACACCTGCTTTGTGAGCCCTTTAACTGGAGTTGCCAGGAACTGAACATAGGCCCTCCTGCATGTGCATCATGTACTTTATCACTGAGCTGTGGCTTGACCACTGTTACTATGAACCATAGAATATAGAGTCATAATTATTGCTTGCTAATGGACAGGGATGACCCACATCCTCAGTGGAAGCTAATGATTAGGAGGCGTTTTCTTGAATGGGCAATCCACCTACAGCGTGTGGTCTGAAAGTGTGTCTGTGTGTCTGGGATTTCTATATCTCTCCATAGCTATTAACTACCTTAGCAAAACCTAGGACTCCCCACCCATTACAGGTGTTAATGTGTGAATGGTCTCTGTATTTTTCTTCCTTAGATCTGAATTTATATTATTACATTTCATGGCCCCTTTCCCCTGCAGTTTTTCTTCTTTCTACACCCTGCATAAAAAGTCTATATAGGCTGCGGTCACACGGAACAGAAGCCACACAAGTGAGATGGAAAACAGGTGGAGTTTCCAGGCGCGATCTCACCAGCACATCTGGGAAGCGTAGCACTCCCGTGGCTCAACCGAGGCTTCCCGCCGAAACTGCGTGGCAAAAAACTAGTACCTTGGAGGTACTAGTTTCTGGAAACTGCGGGGCAAGGGCGGGCGTCTGATCGCGTTTCCGGTGGCATCCTGCACCCGCCCATGTCCCCTTGCAAATAAGGTGGGGTTTTTTTGTCCAAGTCTCTGTGGATGCGCATGCGCACCCAACGGAGCATGCACATTTGTCATGTACACAAAAATAAAAAACAGTTTGCCGCGGCGCGCGCTTCTTTATTGCGCGCCGGCTTGTCCTGTGATCGGCACCTCTCCCTTGCCATGGAACCTCCACGGTACCTCCACAGGACCTCCACAGGAGGTCTGATCGCGTAACTGCGCAGTAGTTTGCCCCAGGGCAAACAGCCACGCTTCTCCCCCGCAGTTTCCTGCCCGTGTGACCGGGGCCCTTGTGAGGATCCACTCATAACATCTGAAGAAGTGGGTCATGAAAGCTTATTCAAGAATAAATTGTCGTCAGTGCCACAGGATTCTGCTTTGCCTGTGAGAAGAGGAAGCTGTTGCAGTGTGAGATAAGGAGTTGTGAGTTTAGCATCCTCATGGGGATAAGAGGGAGTTCACGCTGTTGCTTTGGGAATCTAATGCAGGAATAGTCGCTATGCTTTTTACCTTAAAAAGTCTGCTTTAAAACATAGCAAAAAGGTTACGCTTGTCTGCTTCCACTGTGCTTTGCTTGTATATATGAAAATAAGTAGATACTATACAGATGCCATAAAGTCTTTATCTCATCGAAAGCAAAACAGACTTTGAATCATTGCCCCTGCAACCTGTAGCTGCTTAAAAAATCAGTATAAATCCTGTATGGTTGTCATAAGTACATAAGAAGAGCCCCACTGGATCAGACAAGTGATCAGTCTAGTCCAGCATCCTGTCTCACACAGTGGCCAGCCAGTTCCTCTGGAGGGTCAACAGCAGGGCATAGAAGCTGTGGCCTTCCCCTGATGTTTCCTCCTGGAACTGGGATTCAGAGGCTGATTGCCTTTGAATGTGGACGTTCCCTTCACTCACCACAGCTAGTAGCCATTGATAGCCTTATCCTCCATGAATCTGTCTAATCCCCTTTTAAAGCTGTTTATTCCTGTGGCCATCGCTACATCCTCTGGCACATTTTAATCACTTGCTGTGTAAAGGAGTATTTCCTTTTGTCCGTCCTGAACCTACTGCCCATCAGTTTCATTGGATGCCCTCAGGTTCTAGTATTCTGGGAGAGGAAGAAAAAGTTCTCTTTGTCAAACCTCTCCACTCCATGGAAATTTTTATAAACTTCAATAATCTTAATCATCTCTTTTCTAAACTGAAAACTCTCAGACTCTTCAGTCTTTCCTCATAGGGAAGTTGCCACACCCCCTAATCAGTGTTCCCTCTAAGCTGAGTTAGCGTGAGCTAGCTCACTGGTTTTTAGCCTCTGGCTCACACATTTTTGTCTCAGCTCAGGAAGGAGGGCTCCAGAGCAAACTCATTTAAGGAGTAGCCAAATCGCTGGCTCACAGCTTTAATGCCAGTAGCTCACCAAGTAGAATTTCTGCTCACAGGACTCCACAGCTTAGAGGGAGTGTTGCCCCTGATCACTTTGGCTGCCCTCTTCTGTACCTTTTCAGCTCTGCAATGTCGTTGTTGAGATGCAGTGACCAGAAATGTACACGGTATTCCAAATGAGGCCGCACCATACATCTTTACAGGGGCATTATAATATCAGCTGTTTTCTTTTCAGTCCCTTTCCTAATAGTCCATAACATAGAGTTTGCCCTTTTCACCACTGCAGCATACTGGGTTGACACTTTAATTGAGCTAGTTACTATGATCCCGAGATCTTTCCCCCTCTCAGTTGCCCATTAGTTTATACCTGAAGCTGGGACTTTTTGTTCCAATGTGCATCACCTTACACTTACTGACACTGAACGTCATCTGCCACATCGTTGTCCACTCACCCAATTTATGGTGATCCTCCTGGGGCTCTTCACAGTTGGCTTTGCTTTTCACCATCCTGAATGGGACCCCACTGCTTATTCCCTCCATTGTGGGAACTGTCCATTTATTCTTACTCATTGCTTCCTGTAATTTAACCAATTTTTAATTGATAAGAGAACCTGTTCTCTTATCCCATAACCACTAGGTTGCATAGAGGTGGCAAATGGTATTCACAGTTCAAATAGGTTACTTCTGTCATGTGCAGATGACTGGATATATCTGACCAGCTTCAATTTAAAAGAGGGGAATCAGATTTACTTCTCTCCTTGATGGGGTTCCCTTCGACTCAGCTGCTGCTTGGCACAAAGTGCAGTACATGTTCAAAAACAAGGTACCACTGTGCTACAGTATAAATGTTTGAAACAGTGTTAAAGTGAGTTGGACCCTTGGTCCATCAAGTATTGTCAATACTGACTGGTAGCAGATTTTCCGTGACTCTTTTATGATGTTTTTAACTGGAGATCCTGGGGTATGAACCTGGAACCTCTTGTAAGTAAAACTGATAATCTGCCACTGAGCCATAGCCTTTCTGGTAAGCCTAAAATCTTAACATGATGTTATGTTCAAAACGTGTAGGGATTTCACTGGCCTTCCTAGCGGCTCCTAGAAAAAGATACAGGGGTACAGGACTTTCTTTTTTCAATTAGACAAAGTATATTGATCATTTAAGAAAGCTAGCAATTGAATGTTGTGTAACAGAGTTCCTGGAGAGTTTTTTTTAGTGTGCATCCATTGATTCCCAGCCTATAAAAGTATCCGTAAGAGAAGAAAAGAAATCCATACTTATCCTGATAGACAAATGTATCCAGCTGAACTTTGTTTTAAGGCTTTGTAGAGGGTCAGGCATTTTATACTCCCCCTCCCCAAATGTCTCTGATGTCTTACAAGGGGATTTCGACAGTGGCTCAAAGAAAGGAGTGACTGAATTGAGAGACTGCTAGTTGTAGCTACTGGCACCTCGGCCATAGAGGAAATGGATTTTTTCCTATTGCATTGAAAATTACATGCACTGGAGTAGTTATGCCACATAATAGTCACATTCTTCTTGCTACTGCTTCATTACTTGCTGAAGGTGAAAACAGAAATAAAGTTTATATGACAAAATGCCAGATCAAAGACTATACCCTGTAGCAGTTTATGTTGTTTTCTTCAAACCACCGCTGTGCCTCAGTTTCTCAGTGCTGTTTTTGCAATGGACATAGGCTCTTTTGTTCTGTGGCAAACCTTCAGGGAGAGTGGGGATTGTTCCATTCCCACCAGGCCTTTTTGGATGTGGGTATTCTGGTTGCAGCACATCCTGCATAGGACAATAGCTGTCCTAGATATGGTGATGCCTCCCCTGTCTAGTACACTGTCCTTTCTCTTCTTCTTTTGTCTACCCTAGTGAGATGAGGGAGATAGCAAAGAAGAAAAATGACTTGACATTGATCCATCTTCTCGCTCCTAGCTCTTCTGCCCCTATTCATCCTTTTCTTTCTCCCACCCCTCTTTTATGCGTGGAAAAGAGTGCTAAAAAATCATTCTTTCCCTGAGCCTGCATTGTGGCACAAAGGTGGGAGCCATACATGTATGACTCATGGCCAAGTCTGGCTTGTTTCGTAACTTTTTTTTTTACAAAGAATACTTGGTGTTTGGAATAATTGGCAGGCAATTCATTGGTCTGGGTGTAGAGTGAATTTTCTACTCATGCAAGGCACTTCTGTCCGCGGAACAGAACATTCCTGTCTCCCCCTGATCTCCTTGCACTTATTTTTTTAGTGCAATTGGCTCAATTTTTTTTTTTACTTCAAACCCTCTTCAGTCTGAGGTAGGTTTGCCAGTATCCAGATAGTGGCTGGAGACCTCCAGGAATTACAACTGATCTCCAGGCTACAAAGCAGAAATGGCTGCTTTGGAAGGTGGACTCTATGGTATTATACCCCACCGACAGCCCCATAGCCAGGATATTCACTGGGGACTTTGGGAGGGGGCATCCTGTCACTAGTGACATCACCACGAGTGACTCTCCTTCTCCCTCTCCATTTGGAGAGGGAGGAGGAGAGCTGAAGAGGAGGCAGCCAAGTTCTACTTGAGCCACTCAGGCTTTCCTCCTCTCCCCTGTCTTTGCCAGCCAGCAGAACAGGCCATCGGCTCTCCAGAGAGCCGACGGCTTGACTTGCTGGCTGGCGCAGATGCAGTGAGATGCCTGGGTGGGCCATTTTCTAATTTGACCGCCCAGGCGCCTCACTGCGACTGTGCCAGCCAGTGAGCATCAGAAAGCTGACACTCTGGCTGGCACAGATTTCTGGCTGGCACAGATGCAGTGAGGTGCCCGGGCAGGCCATTAGAGAATGGCCCGCCCAGGTGCCTCACTGCATCTGTGCCACCCAGTGAGTCAAGCTATGGGCTCTCCGAGAACCTCAGAGAGCTGATGGCCCATCTCACTGGCTGGCAAAGATGGGGTGGAGGTGGGGGGAGGAAAGCTTTAGTTGCAGTGAGGCTCCACCTAATTGCAGGGGGGCTCAGCCCCTAAAGCCCCGCTGCTGGCTATGGCCCTTCCCACTGAGGTCCCTGCCCCAAACCCTCCCCAGGCTCCACTCCCCAAATCTCCAGGAATTCCATAACTCTGAGCTGGCAAGTCTAGTCTGAGAAAATGTCCTGTGCACAGCTGCATTGAAAAACAACCTATTTCAGTTTAGCTTATTGGAATTGAGAACCTCCTTTTACTGTCTCTCAAGTATTCAGTCTCTCTGTGCATTCAGAGAAAAGCTGATTGTGTTGCTTTTAGATGGCCTGGAAACAAGTTGGGCCAACCCAAAGTCAAGTGGGTAAAGGGAGTATGTGTGATATGTTGAGAAGATCTGTGCTTACACACCCAACATTTTTATTGGTCAGTTGCACTGTAACCTAGATCAGGATGAGGTGTGAATACATGTTCTGACTCGGTCTCTTCCTGAGGCTGTCTTTAAAGTGGGGAGAGAGGATTCAAAAGAGTGGGATATAAGTGTGGAGAATTTTTCCAAGGATGGAGATGGAGTAATTGAAGTGGCCCAAACCATTACTGCCATCCTATTAAACCACTGGTCTGTCTAAACCTATACCATCTCCAACAGCGACACAGGCAAAGGTCCTTCCCAGCACAGTTATTTGAGGTCTTCTGATTGGAGATTCTAGGAATAGAACATGGGACCTTCCATGTGCGCATCTGAGTGATGGCTCCCTCCTTCTGAGAGAACTTTCCTTTCAGAGTAATAGGCTGACAGGCTCATAATCCATCACATATTGATGTCAACCAATCCACAAGGAATGGCACTTATCAGGGGAGGGGCAAGGATTCAGTCATAGCATTGGTCTACCAATGTCAGTACTACCTGTTTTGACTGTCAGTGACTCTCCAGGGTTTGAGGTAGAGGTCTTTTACATCACCTCCACTTTGACAGAACATGCTGAGGATTGCACCTGGGACCTTCTGTTGTACAACTGAGCCACAATCCCTTTTAATCTCCAGGAGGTAAAAGGTTATGTACCCGTATCTCACAATTTGTTGGTTTTTGTTCACTCTTAGCATAAATAATCTAACAGCAGATTTAGCCAGGCAGAGCCTAGAAAGAGCAGGGGAAAGAGCAAATGAATAAAAATGAGAACGAGGGGTTGGGGACTGTGAAACACTGCAGCACAAGTAGCAAAGGGCCCCTTAAAAGGAAGGAATGATGGATGGGCTGTAGTGTGAAAGGGTTTTATATGTATATAGCAGTGGGCCCCATGAGCATTGCCTTGACCATAGCCCCAAATGCTTTTTTTATTTACAAAATGTGTATGCTGCCCTTCTACCCATTCGGGGCCACCAAGGTGGCTAAGAGTTAAGACAAATGTTATAGAACACATCATTAAATACTTAAAAGCAAAACTAAAATATATATAAAGAGCATGTACAACAGTAACTAAAATATAGGGTGGTAAGAAGGAATCTTTGAGGCAACAGCGGATGAAACAAAAACATCTTCATATGCTGGAGGAAGACAGTGACAGAAGAATATTCCTAGGGAGAGAATTCCAAAATTTTGGTGCCATGGCTGAGAAAGTTCTCTCTCAAGTTGCCACCTGCCTAATCTCAGAAGGTGGGGGCACCTGAAGTTGAGCCTCAGAAGATTACCTTAGTGGTTGGATAGGTTCATATGGAGGTAGGTGGCCTGTCTGGTATGCTGGTCCCAAGCCATACAGGGCTTTAAAGTTCTATACAAACACCTTACATTGGACTTGGAAACAAACTGTGAGCTAGCACACATAGGCCAAGAATGGAGTGATATGATCCCTATGACCCACTCCAGTTAACATCCTTACTGCCACATTATGTGTCAATTGAAGTTTTTGAGCACTTTTCAAGGTCAACTTTATGTAAAGAACATTGCAGTAATCTAATCTAGATGAAGGTATATCAATAAATTTCGAGAAAGAGAACAGATACTGAAAATGGAAGTTTGCTAACAAAGACGTGAAAGTCTCTTGCTGGATTTTAGTAGTGATCATAAAGCAATTAAAAAAGAGATGAGAAAAGCTCCAGTTAATGGAAAACAATATGATGGTGAAATTGCTAGAAAGGTTGCTGTGCTCAAAAAGTTTAGCACTGGGATATCCTCGAGGCATAACATTTTTGTGCCATAATACATTTGGAATCTACTGAGTTGTGTCGGAGACTATAATAGGAACTGAAGCTTTAAATATGACAAATCCTGGTTTGCCTAATGAATTTTCAGAATAACCTCCTGAGGCCAGCTTGGAAATTGACAACCAGCTTCCAGCAGGGATTACCAATTTGATTTTGTATCCTGATTATATTTCAGCCATGTGGAAGGAGAAAAATTGTGATTACATTTGAGGAGACAGAAATGTTTAAAGGGTTTATCCAAACGTGGCTCCAGATATTTGTAGAATATTTGGTGGATACCCATCCTTAACTCTGCTTTAATAAACGTCTTTTGATTGATACTGTCAATGAAAAGAGATAGAGGAGAAAGACCTGTGCCTAAGGGTTTGGAGGTCATCGCCTTTTCACATATATGGGAGCTGAAGTTTTATATTCTTCTCTTTCTGGCTTTCTAACAGCTGCCAAAATAATTGATTAACTGTAGGTACTGGGACTTTTTGACATATTTTCTATTTGCAATCTTTCCTTTCTCTAGTTCAGGCTTGTACATCCCCTTTGGGGTTCTTCTTTCTCCAGACTAATATTTTTGTGCTGCTTAATGTTCATATTTTCCCAAGTTCATATTTTCCCTTAGCCTGATATTTAACAAGAAGCATTCTGATTGTTCTTGATTCTTTGCACTGGGGAACACCATAGACACCGACATGTGTTCAATACAATGGCACGACTCTCCCTTCCTGCACATAAGAAGCCCCACACAGCACAGTGATTCTTTCCTATCAGACAATTAGTACGAAAACACTGCTGGCAATGTAGTACGTAATGGCAGGACATTAAAATGTTCAGTTAGTTCCTCTAGGTGGTGAAACTGATCTCTTCAGTTGCATTCCCATATCATAGTGTGATAGTACAACATAACCTACCATGGCAGCTTTGTTCATCAAAGGTTACTGAAATGATCTGCGGTAGAGTGAATATTCTGATCGCCGCAGCATAGCAAGCATTCTGGAAGGTGCCAGAGATTCACGTTCAGTGGCTGGAGGGCATCTGCTTTCTGTAAATGGGATTGCCATTAGAGAAATGTGTGCTATCCATGCTTCATAGATACTTCTGTGTTTGGCAGTAATCAAATTATGGGGGAAAGGTATGGGGGACCCTTAACGAAATCCACAAGTTCCGTCCTCTGACTCCCCTCAATTTTACCCCTCCTCATTGATTCTCATAAACCACACTCCTCTTCTCTGTTCCCATAAAGTGCTGTGCAAATTATTCATACAGAACATATTCCATTATGGAAAAGAAGTAGGGAGGGCTTTTCCTGCAGCACTTTGCTCTCACTGCACTTGCAACAGTCTGTCTATGAACCCCCATCTGCAGTCTACACTGATGTAGGCCATTCTACTACCCTCAGCACCCTCCCACAACATTTCTGCCTCTTTCTGCTGCATGTGTGTAGGACAAGTCTCACTTTCCTTTCCCCACCCTTACAATCAGACAAAACATCTTCTACTTATCTTTTGTAAATATGGTTTGTAAGCACTCAGCACGCAGGGCTCTTTTTGTAGAAAAAGCCCAGCAGGAACTCATTAGCATAATAGGCCCCACCCAACAGCAGAAACTCATTAGCATATTAGCCCACGCCCCTGATGGCACAGCTCATTAGGACATTAGGCCACACTCCCATGTTACCAGAAGTGTGGTTATCCAGCCACACCCACCTTTTGCTTGTTATTCTGTTTACCTTGTTTGTTGTCAAAACCCAGGGCTTTTTTGTAGCCTTTGCATGTTAGGCACACACCCCTAATGTAGCCAATCCTAATGAGTTTCTGCTGTTGGGTGTGGCCTATTATGCTAATGAGTTCCTGCATGTTTATGAATATTATTAATAATAGCTGTTTCAGTAGTTGTTATCATGAGGGTTGAGTTTAGCAGAAGGTAGGTGGGTTCAACTGACTTAAGCACTAAATCTTGTGACGACTATCAACTAGGCTGAGAAAGAACTGCCACTTTAAAAAAACACTGAAGTCATTTCTCAGACCGCAGATGAACCAGAGACTAACTGAAACAAATGAGTGATATCAAATCACTAAAGTTTGCTAAAAGCTATGTCATAATGGATAAACACAAGGACTGTCATGCTTTCTGCCTCTGCCAAAGACTTTAGTAAACACACACACACACACACACAAAACCAGAGAGAAGACAAACAGCAGGACACCCATCATTAAGTGCCTTTGTAAGAAGAAAATTATAGCCTATGGTTTACCCCCTTCCCCCATACTGTCAGAAAATGTTCTCCTCAGGTCAGCTCTCAAAGTCTCTAGAAAGCACTTATAAAAAAGACTGCAGATGTAATAACAGATGAGAAACAAGCACTTAATAAAATAGCAGTTGTTGAAAACAATAAATGAGAAAGATGCATAAATACCTTTGAAGAAATGAAAAAGAAAACAAAAGAAAGTACTAGGAAAAAAATACCACCACTAGCAATAAGATACAGAACCAAGTACAGGGATGGCTTTTTGGGAAATCATTACACTAAGTCGGGGGATGTGCATGAACTGGGAAAATGTGGTTCAGGTTGTGGTTTGCGACGTGCCCCGTTTGCAAACCATGGACCGTCATGAATTTCTAAACTGGTCCCTTCCCCAGAAAGCACTTGCATGAGGGTACCTTCTTTGGGAGGCCGTGACTCAGACCCTGTAAATCCAATCCTCACCAAACTTGGAGGATAGGTAGAGAGATCCCCTGTGAGTTTGGTGTCTCTAGCTTGCACAGGAGCCATTCTAGACACTCCTGAACCTCCTAAACCTGTACCTGTCAAAATGACAGCTGACAGGCACAGGTTTGGGAGGTTCAGGAGTGTACAGAATGGATCAAGTGCAAGCTAGAGACACCAAACTTGGAAGGCTTGTAGAGGAGGTTCTTGCCCATCCTTAGATTTAACTATATCAAACAGATGTGAAAAAACAAACTGCACAACCATGCCTCCCAAGACTATAACAAACCACTAAATGAAAAGCACTGGTTTTGAAAGGAAGTGAAAAACACCTGCTTTCTATTTTAAAATATGCAGATATCATGTGAAATGCAAAAGAAAATCTTCAAGACCTGATGGTCAAAAAATCCTAGATAGCACTGTGCTTTACAAGAAGAATTAATGGAAACAATAGGGAGGGTGCAGTTATTAGAAACGGGATACATTGAAACCTACTCAGAACATGTGGCTTGGCCTCCCTTAGGGCCGTGTGTGCAATTCATAACAGAGAAAAGTGGAAGAGAAGGGCTATTTCAGTATGTGTGGGCTGGTGGTGCAAGATGCACAGAAAGGTGCAAGATTCACATTGCTGTCCTAAGCAGAGTGATACCCTTTGAAGCCCACTGATTCTGATGGAAGGCAATAATTGCTTAGGATTGCACTATTAGAGACCTGCTCTGGAAAACATTCAAGATTATGGGAAGGGGGCAGTGTATTTTAAATTCCAGATGGGTAGTTGTGTTAGTCTGCTGCAGCCAAAATTACTGTGTGCTTGTTTTCCAAAAACAGAAGGGTACTTCCACTTGTGGAGGGGGCATCTGCTGACTACCCCTTCTCACTGCAGATCCTCACATCATGGCCAGCTTGGGCTGGGTTGGCAACTAGTGGGAGTCCTGGGGGTGTCGGGACATGGGGGCACCATTGGGCAATGCAGTGACATCACTTCTAGAGAAAACCTGAAAGTGATGTCATGCCTCTCTAGGAATTCCTGGGAATTCTATGGTAAAATCATAGAGTTTCCAGTGCTTCCTTCTATGGATTGGTTGTCCCCAGAAGTAACATCACAGTGTTGCATGACTGTGATCCCCCACCCCCAATTATTCTTCTACAACTGGCCACAGGAGCAGAGGAGGAAACAGGAGCCGGGGAAACAGAGGGGGAAACAGGACTCCTAAGGTAGCCTTTGGGAGCCATGGTGGAAATCAGATGGAGGGCAGAAGTGGACCATCTCTGTCTGTGAGTGGAACACCACTTATTGATATAACCTGCAGAGTCTTCTGGGATTTAAGGTATCTATTGTGGCACAAGCTTTGGTGGGCCACAGTCCACTTTGTCAGATGCACACAGTAGCTGTTGGCAGAGATAGAGCCTTTATTACGGTGTGTGTTGGATGGCCCAGGCTAACCTTGATCTTGTCAGATCTCAGAAGCTAAGCAGGGTTGCCTCTACTTGGGTGGGAGACCACCAAGGAAGTCCAGGGTTGCTACTCAGAGGCCACCTCTGTTAGTCTCTTGCCTTGAAAACCCTCCAGGGCTTTCCAAGAGGAAAGGTGAGATAGAAATGTCTTAATAAGTTAATTAATAAATAAGTTGGCTGCGGCTTGATGGCACTTTCCACTACCAACATGTTGTAACAACCAGCAATATAGAGGATCCATGATAATTTATTGACTTTTTTCTTTAAAGCAGCCACATTGGAGTACTACTTTTCTCCTAGTTGCTGTTAGTCCTCTGGGGGAAAATTCTAGGCACCTGTATGTTGCAGGTAAAGGCCAATCAAATTAGCAGTCAAACATACGAAGCTGTCTCATAATGTGTCAGACCACTGGTTCAGTTTGTGGGATATTGTCTACTTTGGCTGGCAGCAATACCAACACCTATTACTTGAGATCCTTTTAACTAGAGATAGCAGGGATTAAACATGTGGCTTTCTGTGGGCACTATGTGCTTTACTTTGGGGCAAAGGCCTTTCCCTGTAGGGGTGGTTGCTTTGAAATAAAGGGCCAATCAGAGCTTTCCTGCCTCACTTCTGTATTGGGCCATAGATGTTTCAGAAGAACAATAGCTGGGAGTGGGAAAATCCTAAGAACGTAACAATGAGGAAAAACCACCCCCCTTGTCTTTTCTTATTGGTGCCCCAAACACCAGGATTTTTTCAAATCTCAAATGATGTGATTTAAATTGGCTATCCTGCAAACCAGTATTTACACACTGTTGTTTTCGTTGGGGAAGGGGGAATAGTCATTTTTGCTGGAGACATTAAGGTTTAGTGAGACCACAGGCCCAGTGAGTTTCCCTTGAAGGTTGGCAGTCTTCTTAAGACAACCTATTTGGTGCATGCAGCAGAATCCACCAGACAGACAGGTATGTGAAACTGCATGTAAATTAGCTTTAAGAGCTCAACGGGAGGGCTCCAGACATTCTAGTGTGGAAAATCTGTCATCATGTCTCTCTGCCATTTTACCTGCAGTAACTTTCTCTCCACATTACAGGAAATGATAGCAATCTTACTGTAATACTTCATTAAAGTCCAGCTGGAATGACATGCAGCAGAGCTCTGGAAAATGATGGCTACACTAACTCAAGCAGTACCCCGGCATAAGGACATAAAATATCGCAAAGAGCTTTCAGAAAAACAAATCCCCCATCCTTCCATTTCTATAAATAAGGTTTTTGAAAGGAACCAAGAAAAAAAAGTGCATACATTTTCAAAACCAATCCCAAGCACTGTGCGGGGAAAGCTGAAAAAGTAACATAGGAATGACACAGTGCAGCTTCAGTGTGTCACAGCATTGGCTAGAGTTATGTATGGGGCTATGAGATGCCTGAACCGAAATAAGTCTGGGTAAATAAAAGCATAAGTCATTTTTATGAAGCTGAGTCATGAAAGCAATAAAAACCCTGTTAAAAGTCACAAGAGCTGACTGATAGAACAGCTTTCCTCTTTCAAACATGGAGGCAATTAAACAAAACTTTATTAACTCTTATATTGCCATCTGTTATGCAGCATTTGGTGTACGGATGCTTTAAGATGACATATTTATGCTGGTAATATCAGCCCCTGCGATGTAACTATAGCATTGGTTCAGGATTGTTATTTGGTATTGCAGTACACATGCCAGAAAATATCTGCAGGTCTTCACTGCAATTATTCGTGTTCAGCAGTAATTTGGGACAGCTCAATTCACCCTGTCCCATGCAGTCTCCGGGCATTTGTCCTCCTATGGCCATGAAATGGCTCCTGCAGTTCCATCCTTGCCCACAATTCCGTCACCTTATGGCTAAACAGCAATCCCATTCTTCCCCATAACTGCCTGGAGCTTTCCTAGGGCTACAGCCTGGATTCCAGCTACTGTCTCAAAACTCTGAAATACAAAGCTCAAAGCCACCTTCTGGGACTAGCAATCCAAAAATACTTTTGTTGGGAAGTCATTACACAATTAATACCACATTTAAAATAATTAGTGTTCGTTATTTGAACAAAATCATAAGAACATAAGCGGGTCCTGTGATCTTGCTTAGGTGCTTGGAAATAAAGGTATAACCATGTTCTTTTCTTTCACCAGAGGGGTTTCACAAGTGAAAGTTCCAAGCTAGGCCATTTGACATGGAATGTCATAGTGATGGCAATAACACTCTTCTCAGTGCAGCAGCTTCATTCATTCGAATAGTCCCTGGCTGACAGCGACTATTTCCATTGTAACATGTTTAAAATACTGTTATTGCTGCTGATCCAGTAGTATTCTAGGTCAGAGACATTGATTCTGACCTCACGGGGGAATGCTATATTTCTTCGTCTCTACCATTGCGTCAGTAGTAAAGCTCATGCTTTGCGTGCTGAAAGTATGAAGTTGAGTTCCTGACAATTCCACTTAAATGGGTCTCTGGCAGCAGGTGCTAGGAAAGACCTTTCTCTACCTGAAACCCTGGAGTCTTGGAGCCAGTTACAATAGAAAATGGGCTGAATGGTTCAGTGCTTGGACTTAGGATAAGACCAGCTGGGGAGAAAGAAGCTGAGAGAAGTGGAATGGATAGAGATATGAGGGTCAGCAGGGCTCTTTTTGTAGAAAAAGCCCAGCAGGAACTCATTAGCATAATAGGCCACACCCAACAGCAGAAACTCATTAGCATATTAGGCCACACCCCTGACAACGCAGAGGAGGGAGAGCTTGTACCTGAATAAACCTTGGTCTTAAATGTTCCACTGGATTGTTTTGGATTGCTAGCTATGGGGGGGGGAATCTGTGCAGAAAGATCTGTGCAGAAAGAAAGAAAGAAAGAAAGAAAGGAGGGGGGAGGGGAAGAGGGAAAGAAAGAGAAGGAAAGAAGGAGGGAAAGAAGGAGGGAGAGAGAGAGTGTGTGTGTGTGTGTGTGTGTGTGGAGGGGGGGGTGCAACAAGGAGAGGGGATGCCCCCTTCCCACTGCTTGCTGCTCCTCCAAGGAAACAAACAGCACACAGGCCAGGGCTGCCAACCTCCAGGTGGTGCCTGGAGATCTGGAATTACAGCCGATCTCCAGCCTACGGAGGATCAGTTCCCCCCTGAAAGTGGCCCCTGAAGACAGAGCCGTGCAGTGTCCGTGGCTGCTTGGAGAAGTCGCAGGACTGGGGCTGCACTGTTGACCAAAGCCGGGCGGGAGATAAGATGCTCCAAGTCCTGCGTCACCCTGATAAAGAGGCCGTCAGAGCCCTGAGATAGCTGGCTGGCTGGCGAGGGAGAGACTAAAAACATGAGATTTAAGTGGGGACAAAATTGGGCTTGTTAGTTCTACTGGTGCGAGTTAACGAAGGGGGGGGGCAGGAGAACAGAGAAACAGGACTTTGTTTGGGGAAAAAACTGGGGAGAGGAGACTCCCTGCACCTCTGATCTCAGGCCGCCTTATCTCCACCGGCTCAGTTTTAGGAAAGCAAACCTAGTTTTATGATCCTGAACTCAGGGACACTTGTAGCTAAGGACAGCAACAGCCCTTCAGCACCCTCGTGCCCCTCACCCCCGCCCCTCCCTCTTCCACGTGAACTTGCAGGAGGTCGGCTCCCTGGCTTGCGTTTTTTCCTCCCCACTCAGTTCTGCAAGGGCCCCTCCCTGGCCTTGCGCAAACCCGGTGAAAGTCACCATAAGTCACATGGAGAATGACACTAGTTTGAGCTCACTTGGGGGCAGAAGCTGCCTCAGGCCAGTTCCCCAGAAATAAACTAAGCGAGACAAGGGTTGTGTGAACTATTCGCAAATGTGCACGGAATCCCGGGAGAAGAGACCCTCCTCTGCAGCCCTGCAACCACACTGACACACATCCCCCTTCTCACCATTCTAAAGAACTACCAGGGATGCAAATGGGGAAAATGCATTTATTTAGGAGAAGCCACAGCACAGTAGAAGCAGGTGTATAAAAAAGCCCAGTTAGCTCACTCAACACTTGTTTTTTTTTAAATCACAGCAACGAGCACACCCCTGATCAGGCCCCAGCCATCCCTCGTGGCCCACCCCCACCCCCCTGATCAGGCCCCAGCCACCCTCCATGACCTACCCCCCCCGGATCAGGCCAGGAAAACTTACCTTGCTGTTCTTCTTGCTCCTGTGGCCTGACTGAGGGCTGCTCAGTCGGGCCACTGGAGGGCTGCTGGGAGCAGGGGGCGTGGCCAAAGTGAAATGCAGCCAGAATGCCGTTCCGGTGCATTTTGGCCCAAAAATAGCCCTGAGGGTCAGTAACTGGCCTCTTGGGCCCTGAACCCAGGGGTGGTCTTTCCAGAGAGAGAGAGACCCCAAAACAACCTCTGAACCTCCTAAAGCAGTGCACTCATGAAGCCAGGCTTGGCTTAGACAGTGGCTTTTGCTGGGAGACTAAGAGAACCTAATTTCAAGCTGCACTGTCAGAACATCCTCCATGCAGACAACCCTCCCCTTCTCTCCTGTCAGCTCAGTCCATAAGGACTAGAATGGGCAAGTCTCTGCCTTCGCCTCAGGCATTTTCTACTGACAAAATGGCCAGTCTTTTGTCTGCCAAATGTACTGACAAAATGGCCAGTCTTTTGTCTGCCTCTGGTCTGTGTTATTGTCATGAATGAAGTATGTTGCATGGTTCCAGCCCCCAACTCCTGTTTCACTTGTATGTCAGGAAATACCTTCAGAATAATTAGGGTTGCCAACCCCCCCGGTTTGGCAGGGGTCCCCCACTTTTTTGGGGCTTCTACCCACCCCCAAGTCCCAACACCCACTGCCACCCCTCTCCCTTCTCTTTTGAGAGAGAGGAGGAAGGGGGTGGCTGCGGGCCAGCCACTCGCCCGATCTCCGCTCAGAGATCGGGTGTGCAGGTAAATGCTGGCTCCCTGCAGTTAAAGGGGCCCCTTTAACTGCAGGAAGCCGGCGCCCGTTGGGTGGGCGGGTGAAGACATCCCCAACGTGACATCATCACATCGGGGATGCCCCGCCCCCTCCAGGAACGCCCCCCAAAGTCCCCTGCTGGGGGTGAAGATAGGATTTGGCAACCCTAAGAATAATCCTCTCATTCCTGTCTCCATATATATGTCTAAAATATCTGCATTCTGATACCTCTGCTAGACCTATCAAGGTAAACATACAAGGTAAAAATAAAAACCTCTTTTTTATTTTTTTGTTCTACTCTAAAAATATTTATTTGGTTTGCAGAAATACAATACATGAATATCATAAACACAAATCTAGTCAAATTACACAACATAGAGTCAAATGTATAAATGTATAAAATTAATCACTTATAAATCAAACTCCATTTAATGTACTACGGTTCAATCCTAATTAAAATAATAGGTTATGACTCAGAATAGTAAAGGTTTCAGCTATTATTTATAGTATCCCTAAATTATGTTAAAAATAGATAAAATCATGGTAGTGTGGATATTTTGGCAAGGTGTTGTTTTCCATTAAATACTGAACTATGGGGTACCAAATCTCCACCATTGTTGTGTAGGCATCGTCTACAGTGTAAGGGTTAGAGTACCTTGAAACCTTACTTAGAATGAAATTAATTTTTCATGTCCAGCGAATGGTCACCCATTCAGGTTCATCCTGCGACACATTAAGCAACCTCACCTCCTTTGTCTGGCACCAGGGAAACACCAGACCACCCTGTTGTTTCACAATGGATACTCTCAGCCCAACCATCCAGCACCTGGTTAATCTCATCAATGCTACTGTAAATCCAGACTCTGCCCCTCTGGGACTTCACTGGTCACACCTAGGTTTTACTCCTCCTGGTGTCACACCCCCTTGGACCCCTTATTGGTCCAGAAAATCTTTTGTCTTCACCTAAGACAAGCCTCTCATAGCTTCCCATTAGCTTGCATTGTTTCCCTATGTCTATATCCACTAAAGCACATGGCCTCAACCATGTGCCACTCTGAGGCAGCCTAGAGTAGATATGCACCCCAAAGCCCCACAGTTTTGGTCCCCCCCTTTCCAGCGATGGACCCTGCATGTCCGACTCTTCGCGACCCCATGGACCAGATCACGCCAGGCCTTCCGGTCTTCCGCCGTCCTCTGATAGGTATAGTATTACCCCAATTCCCCACTCCCCTATCTGTCTGCTAACTTATTTTTGTTTCTTCTTATATGCTTGCAATTCTTGATTCGAGTGTAAATACCTACATTATTATATTTCCTAATAAAACCCATTTCTCTTCACCATTTGGACTGGTTATTGACTCAACCAAGGGGCTAAGGGACTATCTTCATAATAATTGATAGCAGTTCTGCACTTATTACGCCACCTCTCACCGAGGCCTATCATTTGACTAATTTTCCCCAGAAACTAAAATCAGTTATTCAGCTTTTTATATCAAAGCTGGTAGGGGTAACAGGTCAGCTCAGAAAGAGAAGATGAATGGGGGTGAAAAACAAACAAACAGCCCCTACTTATCTTGATGAGGGAGGGTTCAGTGAGTCAAGTGTCCAAGTCTTGCGGAAGAAGGGGGAGGATCCTATGATTTCAGCATTGGTAATGTAGGGCATGAGATGACCTTCTTATGACCTGGTTATTTAGGTTTCAATGGGGAAGTTCTGCTATTGGCCAAATTCTGTTCACAACTAGGGTATGCCACATGTTGGTCCAAAATGGCATGTTCTGGCTTCTTACTGGTAGATTTGAATTCTTGGTGAGAGGGGAATGATGAATATTCAGTGGAACTGAAGTCCAAATATGGTCATACCAGGTGAGACAACAGGAGACAATAGGGTAATTTAGGCCGGATGGTTGAATTGCCTGAATGGCAGACCAGTTGAGGTCCACTGAACAAAGGCCAGGAGGTGGCAAGATGGTCTTCCCTGGGCTCCTGACTGAACGTTGAATTGTGAGGCAGATTCTCAGTCTTTGCTTATCGTTATGCAGACCTGGATCATTACTTATGGTGATGGTGCTGTGGAGGGTCAAACAAAGGAGCCTTCATTAAGGTTCTTCTGGAGTATTCAGGTACTCAGGCTAGTCCCTTTTTGAAAAAACCTAAGGGGAATTCCTGATGGTCAAAGGATCTTAGGAAGCTGTGTTGCTGGCTTCAGTTGTGGGGCAAGGGCACCCTCGTGGGCCAACAGTGGGAGGGGTCCAGGTTCAGCACAGTCTTTTTAAAAACAATTTTTCTTCAACTTTAGAAGTGAATATATGTGCTCATGACCTGTTGTGCAAGTGAGCATTTTAACTGTCTACAAACGAGAGACTCTTTTAGGGATGTCCCAGTGTATATCCAAAAAACACCTTATTAGTATTTTCTGGTCATATTTGGGTCTTTAGATGGTATCTGGGATTATCTGGCATACTGGGAAATGGGTCCCCCCCAAAAATCCTGGAAATATTCTGAAGTAACCGGAAATATCAGCAGCCAGTTTTAAAGCTCCCAGGACTATTCCCCCCCCCAATGAATTTTGCTATGTTTCTTCTTTACAGGGCTTGGTATCAGCTTCCCAGATTGATTAGGTTTGCAGTGGATTCTCTGTTTGGCATTGCCTTGCATTCTCGGGTTGTACATTTGCTTGGATTCTCTGATTTTACATTTGCTGAGCTTGCATCAATGTCCTTATTTGATTTGGAAGATTCTCTGGTTTGACACTGGCTTGGGTTCTGGGGTTGTACATTTTTTGTGTTAGACTTCCCACATTGTCCCGTACTTCTGCTTGGATTTCCTCATACTGTATTGGTTCTTTGGGCTTGTTGGTTCTGTCTGCTTTGAAAGGCTTGTGCTGGCTCTTGTGTCTTTAGTTATTTTTTAACCTGGCAAAGCATAAAATTTCTTTCCCACCATAGGAAACATGGAGGATGGCTGGGGCTTGTTTAGGGGCCAATTGAATTGTATCTCTTTGTCTAATTCACCTGAAACTTGGAGGTATTTAATGGACAGTCACTAGCAGCTCCACTGCAATTTTGGTGCCATTTGCTAAAAAAAAAAAAAAGCAAAAAGCCCCTCTAGGCTTCTGGAAAGTTTCCCCATAGGGAATAATGGAGCAGAATAACACTGAAATCCTGGGAAAAAACCAACTAGATCTGAATACCAAACTGGTATTTGGAAACCCAATAACGGGAATACTGGTATTTTTCAGCTCTCTGATATCCAGATCTAAAAAATACAGATTTATTTGAGGTGTGTATCCCTAGACTCTTCCCCGCTCTCTGAAATTTGACATGGGGAATCGTTTGGAGTGGGGTAGGTTTCAATTCCTGAGAATTTTTATCTTTCCTGGATTGATAAGAAGTTCTAGCCAGAATTATTTCCCAATCTCCCAATTAAACTAATGGAAACAAAAGTTAGATAAAGAAACAGAACATATAGTATAATAATGAGAAAGAAAAAGAATATATTTTTAAAACTATAACAAATCCCCAAAATGAAAAATAATGAAATATTTGTGCACAATCCATTAGAGGAAACCATGAAGGATAGATATATCAGCTACTAAAAGCCATGAGAACTAAATGAAACTTGCATGTTCAGTAGCAGTATTAGATACTAAATACTTTTTTTCTTTGTTGGAAACAGACTAGATGGGCTCTCAGATGGATTAAGCATAATTGTTCTTATGTTCTTAAAGGCTGCTTCTCTTAGTGTCTCAGCTAACAGGAAGTGAGATGGGAGAGGTTCATTTAAAATCACTGATGGTATGTTCATATACATATCTGACCCTGAATCAATTGAAGTACCTAATCTAAAGTGTATGTGTTTACTGAGTACTGAACACACATACACATCTGAAGAAGTGAGTAGTGACTCACAAAAGCTCATAACCTGCCACAAATTTTGTTAGTCATTAAGGTGCTACTGAATTCTTACTCTTTACATCTTTTAGGTAGGGTCTACTGCTACAGACAGACTAACATGACTACCCATCCTGATCTACAGACACACAAGACACACAGACACACACACACACGTACGTAACAGTGGCTTTTCCATTTAAAATACATGTGCATAAGTGACTGGCAAAGGACTTTGCCTGAGAGCATTTAAAAGGTACAATCCATATTTGATGTATGTGTGACTCTTCATGAGAAAGATTTGTTTCTGCACTTGGAATCTGTACCTTGTAAGTGGTGGCCTCAAGACTTGATTCCTTGTACCTAAAATGCCTGTTAAGATTTGTCCTCAAATCTACCAAGGAAGGGGATAACTAAAACTACAATCCATCAAGGAAGGGGATAACTAAAACTGCAATGGAGATAACTAAAACTGTAAGTTCCATTGAGCTTAGTGAGCTTACATCTACCCTGTAGTAGTTTAATCCTAACATTAGTATACCCTGTAAATAGAACTGTCTGCCTTTGTCTCCTTATACCTTCTTTTCCTAATACCCAATCCCCCCATGCATCTTATCACAAAACTTTTCTAGACCCTTTATCCTTCCTTCTAGTTCTTCCCTGAATCACATTATTTTTTAGGTTTCTTTCCTGATCCAATGCTGAGAAGTAAACACCAAATTCCAGATAATGCAGAGTGAAGTGTCAGTAAAGCACATAACAACATTTTGAATCAAACCACTTTATGTTACACCATGCCAGGAGGCATCCTAAGGTAAAGTGTTTTAAATGGCCTTAGAGTGTTTTAGAAAACCCAGTAAGTGTGAAAGCTTACTGGTGTTAAAGTGCTATAAACCTTTTACAGGGCTTTAACTGCCCTAGGGTGAATATATCCCTTGTCTCTGTATAAAAATGCTTTTGCTTCAGGCAATTTATATGCTCCCAGTAAATTCATGAGGGCCTTTCTGCTGATTGGTTTATTCTTTATATATTAGTCTTTTCCAACCACTGCTGTTCTCTGTGCTGTTTCTGTGTGTTTGCCTTACTTTGTAAGCCCTGAGAAAACACTTAGTACATTACTTGTGCCTAGGCCTCTTAGACCATTTCTGTGCAAGAATGCTATGATTTACTTACACACACACACACACACACACACACACACACTGATTACAGCAACGATGAAAGGGAAAGAAGGAAAATGGATTTGGTATAGGAGAATATGGACAACTGTGTGTTTGCTTATCTATTTTTGCAATATACTAGGCATTTGGTTGATACCCTGGGGAAGGAACACAGTTCTAAAATAGAAAGTGTGGGATATATTGAAGCAGAAACCATTCTTATAAAAAATGTTGTGAATAGATGCATATTTTGCAAAGTGAAATGCATATTTGTGGTGAAGTTCTGATCCTAAACTGCAAATCTCCTGTGAATATTATGCTTTCTTTCCTTATAATGCTGATGCCTTGTGGGGTTCCACAGGGTGCATGCTTATCCCCCATGTTATGTAAAGCCTTTACAAGCAAACTATTCATAGCTTTGGAACTGGATGTCATCAAAATGTTGATGACACCCAGCCCTATATTTCTCTATCTAAATCCCCTGGTGATGCGGTAGAGGTCTTAAGCCACTGTCTGACTGCTGGGGTTAAATGGCTGAAAATGAACACATTGAACCTGAACCCAGACAAGAAGGAAGCCATGCTGATTGGAAGCCTGACTGCTCTTAAATGGCATCATGCTTTCCACTATTTATGAGGTTCAGCTGACCCATTGTTGCCTTGCTTAAGAACCTAGGGGTTATACTGGACCCAGCACTGCTACTGGAGGAGCATGTTAATGCAGCTGCAATCCCCCCCCCACTTGATTTAGCCCAGAAAATGACTCCAGCCATCTGGACTCATGCCACAGTAACATCAAGACTAGGCTACTCTAATACACTCTCTTTATGGCCCTCCTCAAAATCAACTTAGAGGCAGGGCCAGCCCAAGGGTTTTTTGCACCCTAGGCGGGGCTACCTCCTGGTGCCCCCCCGTGCGCCCACCAATTACGGGGTTGCCAACTGGAGAAGGAGCGTGCACCACACCTTGACTGCTTCTCTGCACATGCTCGGGGGAACCCTGCTCCCATGATGTCGTCCCCTGCTGCCGTCAGAACGAGGAGACTGAGCGCCCTTCCCGTCCTGGCTGTGTCACTCTTTCTACCCACCCCCAAAGAAAAGGGATGGAGCGAGGGGTGGGGACTGGTGGCTCCGGATGGGAGGGGGAGGAAGCGAGTAAGGGAGGTCGATCATGGGTGCTGCTGGCGAGCTGAGGAGCCGGGAGCTGCGCTAGCCCGGAGGGGGAAGGGGGGAGAGGCACCAGCAGGCTGTCTTTCCCCTCTTGCAAATGGCAGAAGACGCAAGACTTGGGTGCGACGGAGGTCGGTGCGTCGCCTGAGCCAGCATCTCTTGGAAGTGAGAGCCAGCTGCCCGTGGAAGTTCAGGGAAGGGGGGGGCATGCAATAGGAGAGCCAGAACTCCATCAGCTTCTCCGCCCCCCGCAACACATACACACACACTTTAAATCTTCCATAGAAATTGGGGATGCCTCCAGCGCGGGCTGTTTCCGAGCAGGTCCAAAACAGATGCCTCCCTGCCACCCCTCTCCGCCCCCCCCAAAGATGCTAACCCACGGCAAGAAGGTACCTGGGAGATGATCAGGCGTGGCAAAGGAGAGAAGATCGCCTCGGTTTGACCCCCCCAGCCCCAGGTGCTGCCTCCCGAGCGGTTCCCCAGGTGCCGGGGCTTTTGGCGGGGGCGAGGCCACAGGGGTGCTGAGGCGCGCGCAAGGTGGGCCACTGGGAAGGCAGAAAGCAGGGCTTCTTCTTGCGGTCAGGGAAGCCTAGGCTTTTGGCGGGTGCTGGGGAGCTTTGGTGGGGGGCTGGGTCCTGTTTGGCGCCCCTCGGGCTGGCCCGTGCTCTAGGCGAATGCTTAGTTCACCTAGTGGGTGAGCCGGCCCTGCTTAGAGGCTCCAGTTGGCGCAGAATTTTTACAGTTCTGCAGGGCCTACAAGACGGAGCTCTTCCACCAGGCTTTCAATCAAGGAGCTGCATCAAATAACTGAAGGCCCTGTGCCCTGGTCTCACCATCAATAGCCATGCCTGCTGCAGAAATAAATCAATCAAAATAAGCTGTCCATCTAGCTAGATCACCTGAACTGACCATCATGTTACCACCATCTCAAGTAAGGATATTGAGATCCGCTATTATAGCACTTATGACAGTAATAGCACTTTATGATAGTTGAATTGTTTTATGACTGTTTTAAGATTGTTTTATAATTGTTATTTATGTGTTAATGAGCTTAATGAGGGAACACTGCCCCCAAAGCAGATACCAGTTTTAAAAAGCCACTTTAAAATACAATAAAATCACAATAAAAGAAATTATCAAATAAGCATCTGCAATAAAAACACATAAAACTTCAAATAAAAAAGCTGGCAACCAGTTAGCGGACAGTAGGGGTGGGTGACAAGAAAAAATTCCTTCAGATCCAGGATCTGGGGGGAGGCAACTTTACTGTAATTGCTGGGTTTTGGGTAGGACATTATGTATTCCATTTTCAAATCTGGGTGTTTTTTTTTGAGTTCTTGATTTTTGGGACCATTTGTTTTTTCAATGGGAAAACAATTAAAGGCCTATGGCAGCTACTTTTTAAAGATAATGGCACTAAATTTGCACAGAACATGGACTTCCCACTAATCTATAGACACCCTATAGAAACAGAACCTTTGCTGTTTATGACTCCAGTTGCAAAAACAGTAAAGACAATAAATAAAACAGACACCCCCCCAATTGAATTGGATAGAGTGGAGAAGGTGTCCCCCTTTGAAAGAAATGGAAATTCTTCTTTGCTATATGAGCATAAGAAGAAGGTATATGTTTTATGTTTTTGTCCTTTCCCAGAATGCTCAGTGTTCCCCCCCCCTTTTAAACAAAAACAAAGGTAATTTAAATGTTTGGATGAGGTCATTATCTGCTAAGAATAGTGTGCTTTCAGTAGTAGTGACCTATATAATGGAATTCTGCCTCAAGAAAGTACATGAGGCCCATTCTGTTGTGATAGTTAGTTAAAATATATATTTTCTGCCAGCTCTTATGTGAATGGAGGGCTTATTGACTGAGGCACTCTTATTAGCTGCTATTATTTTAATATGTTCATTTTAAAGATATTGAAACACTACCCTATCTCATCAGACATTGGAAGCTAAGCAGGGTCGGCCCTGGTTAGTACTTGGATGGGAGACCTCCAAGGAAGTCCAGGATTGCTATGCAGGGGAAGGCAATGGGAAACCACCTCTGATCATCTCTTGCCTTGAAACCCTGCAGGGTTGCCATGAACCAGTTGCGACTTGACGGCTAAAAAAAAGAGTATTAATTTATTATGGAATATTATGAGACTCTTTATTATGGCTTGGATCCTATACTGTACTTCTGTTTGTCTGTTGCAGAGATGGCCCTCTGCTTTCAAGCACATTCTCCTGATACCAGACATTTTCTGTTCATTGAAAGACACCAGTCTCACATATCAATATTTTAAATAAATAAATATGGAAGGAAATCTATTTAAGCTAAAATTCTATAGAATCCTAGAAGGGAGTGGAGAGGCAGAGTGAACTTCTGAGCTATAGAAGTGTTAACTCCTCTAAAGAACAGAGAAGCCAATCGTACTTTTAACAGTTAGCAAAACAGCTATATATACTCATAATTAATTTATTCAAACATTTATAACTCATTTGGCTCAAGCAGCTTACAATCTCTCATAAAACAAATCACAGTATTAAAATCAACCAATTGCAACACACACACAAAAAGTATAACACCTTCATGCTAATAATGCTAAGCTTTGTAATAACATTTAAAATTTCAGTATTCTTGCTGATAGTGCTACACTTCCCACAGTTTTTGTCCCTTGTTACTTCATGTATAATAATGTTCATATTACAACTATGGTGGGGTGGGTGGAATAAATGTTCAAACTTTTGACTTGTGGAAAAACTGATCTGATGGAAACTTTAATGCAGATTTACAGAACCCCTGGAGTTAAACTAAATGTTGAACATAAAGCTAGGCATTAACAATGCTTTTCATGTGCTAATAAAAGCCTTTTATGTTATCTGGAGTCACTCATGAGAATAGTAAAGCACAAGGGATCAAACAGAAATTAGAAAGAAGGAGGGATGAAGGTAACCCAGGTGGTATATGGAAGAAAAAGGTAAAGGTGGGAGACAAAGTGCAAAGGTGGCACATTTCAAGTGCAGCAGACACTGTAATAAAAAAAGATCCCATAGATTTTTTTGGTTTCTTTGTATATTAACAATGTAGTTTTGTATATCAGAATTATACATTTCTGTTTACCCTCTCATAGATATGAGAGCTGAACATCATGACCCAACTCATGATGATGCAAAAGACCTTGGTCCTTTCCTTGGGCAAAAGACCTTGGTCCAAGAATACTGCTTTATCGATTACCCACTTTGTACTTAAGAACATAAACCAACTGGCTTTAAAAGAAAGGATGCAGGATGGTCTTCAGTTCTTTATTTTTTTTTACTTCCCTTTAAAGGTAAAGGTTTCCCTTGCTTGAAAGCTAGTCGAATCCGACTCTAGGGGGCAGTGCTCATCTCCATTTCCAAGCCGAAGAGCCAGCGCTGTCCAAATATGTTTCCGTGGTCATGTGGCTGGCATGACTAAACGCCGAAGCACACGGAATGCTGTTACCTTCCCACCAAAGCAGTACCTATTTATCTACTTGCAATTTCTTGCTTTCAAAATGCTAGGCTGGCAGAAGCTGGGGCCAGAGGTGGGAGCTCACTCTGTCACGCGGCACTCGGGTCTTGAAATGCCGAGCCACAGACCTTCCAGTCTGCAGCTTCAGTATTTTAACCTCTGAGCCACTGTGGCCCTAACTTCCCTTTAGTGTTATTTATTTATTTATTTTTTATTTATTAT
>NW_015173295.1:0-5350 GCF_001447785.1 Gekko japonicus | reverse complement strand
ATCGAGCATGTGACCAGCCCGATGCGTAGGGGCCGATACGAACTGCGAGAGTCCCAGCGCCGCCATGGACGACACCAGGTCCGTAGCCCGGCTGGAGGTCGCGTCCTCAGCATGGACGTTGAAATCACCCAGGACTATCAGTCGAGGGTGATCCAACGCCCAGCCTGATACGGCCTCCAGCAGGGACGGCCGGTGCATTAGGCGGTCGGTACACCAGCCAAATCGCCAAACTCTCCTCGGCCCCCAGCAGCACGCCGACACATTCTATGCCTGCGATCTCCACAGCCGGGAGTGCCCTGAAGGAGTAAGCCTCCCAAACGAGAATAGCCACCCCCCGCCCCCGATTACGTGATTGGTGAAGGACCGAGTAACCCGGGGAGGCCAGCTGTGTGAGAGCCAAAGTCTCACCTTCTCTCACCCAGGTCTCGGTCACGCACACCAGGTCCACTTGATGGTCCGTCACATAGTCCCTTAAGGTAGTTACTTTGTTGTTGATGAACCTGGCGTTACACAACACCAATGACAGAGGGGGTCAATCCTGGCCCCACTGCCAGCCACCCTTGGGATGGGCCGTAGGCTGGAAGGGCACCGAGCTCTCTTGTTTCTCAGTGGCCTTCCATTAACACTCTGCCTAGGCCCACCGCTAAACTTTCCCCTCCCCAAGAGCAGGGGAATCCGTTGTTCAGACATGCTAGTATAATATTCAGTGGCCGCCACCAAGGGTTCAGCCACCAATGCACTACACAGCAAGTCTGCTACCAATTAGCAGCAGCACACGTCACCAATCCTAACAATTCCAATAGCACATTAAGGCTGCACAATACAACATCAACATTAATATCATTAATATCAGGTTAGCTAATACTTAAACAATCACCTTCAGCCAACAATACATACTCCCAGCCAACCAGCAACATTCCACTCTCAACACACACCAACAGCCAAACTAGTCATCATCTACATATACTGCAGACACCATCTACTTATACTACAGACAACATTCCCACATTGGTGACGCCTTCGCCCTCTCTCCTTTGTTATGTCCCAGAGGGCTATATTGAATACAGTCCTCTGAGTGCAAGGGTGAGATTCCCTATGCTGTCCACCAGAGGGCCTCGTTATTCCAGAACTTCCGTCCCTCTGCCACTCCCAGGTCTGTTGGAGAGAACCTGAGCTCCTCCAGGCGTACACAGTCTCGGCCAAGCAGCACAAAACAGCACCGCAGCACCGGACACCTGGAACACAGGACTTCACAAGGCACAGGACAGCACAAGAACATGCCGGTGAGGCTCCAACAGGCTCTTCACACCGCCGATCGGCTCCAGATTTCTCGGCCAAGCTCCCTCTCCGCGCCAGATTCCCACTCCTGGCCCCCGGCCTCTGCTCTCCAGCCGCCGACCGAACAGGCTCCCAAGCCGGCCCGTCGACCATCCCAGTGCCGCCAGGGGCCTCCCACGCTACCCCGCGGCACCTCCCGGAGGCCTCGCCGGCCCGGTTGACCTAGCTGCCAGCAACCCAGTCAGACAGTGGGCCCCGAATGACCCGGTCAGGTAAGCCTCAGAGATTTCAAACAGTTCTCCTGGAGTTCGCTGGTCTCACTGATCGCATTCAGTGGAATAATCTCCAAGCAGAGGACCCGGGCAGAGGGGGGGGGGTCCCGAACCGGTCCCAGAGAAAAACCCGACAGGGAAACACAGGGCGCGGTGCGAAAGTGCTCGAAGGGGGCCCCTCGCGTGGTGAAAATACACCCGTCCAGGCCTCCCCCGTCACTCCACAGTTCTCCTTGCCCAGGACGGCCTCTGCTGAGCCGGGTAGCCTGTAATTCAAGCCGCGGTTCCTGCGCTGCTGTTGTTCCTCGCAGGCTGCGCCACGCCGATGGAAAAGAAGGAGCAAAAGCTCACGGTGTAACACAATATCCCAGACCTCTCCAGCACAGTCCCAGCATAGTCCATAAAAGGAGGGGGGGTCTAAATAAAGGGGAGGGGTTATCTAAATAAAGTTAGCAAATGTGGTGTTGTCTTCCTTCTTCAAATCTGTCAGCGGCGTTCAACGTGGTCGATCATCAGCTGCTCGCCCACTGCCTCGCCGACGTGGGGATTCGGGGGCTGGCCTTGCAATGGCTTGTCTCCTTTCTCCAGGGTCAGGGACAAAGGGTGGCGCTTGGGGAGGAAATGTCCCGAAGGCACCCACTAGTTTGTGGAGTGCCCCAAGGGGTAGTGCTCTCCCCAATGATATTTAACATTTATATGCACCCCCTTGCCCAGATTGCCCGGAGGCATAGGCTTGGGTTTCATCAATATGCGGATGACACCCGGCTCTATCTGTTGTTGGATGGTCAGTCTGGCTCTACCCTGGAAGATCTGGGCCAGGCAATTGCAGGATGTGGTGGGATGGCTTAGGTTGAGTCGACTGAAATTGAATCCAATGAAGACGGAGGTCCTTTGCCTGAATTGGAGCAGCTTGGGGCTAGGGGTCCCTCTTCTGGCCTTCGGTGGGGCACCCTTGGTGCCAGCGCCGAGGGTCAGGAGTTTTGGAGTGCTCCTGGATGCCTCTTTAACAATGGAGGCCCAGGTAGCAGCCACTGCCAAGTCAGTGGCTTCTACCATCTTCGGCTGATAGGCAGTTGGTTCCCTTCCTCGAATGTGATGACTTGGCAACAGTTATCCATGTGATGGTCACCTCGAGACTGGATTACTTTAATGCCCTCTACATGGGGCTGCCGTTGTCGCAAATCCGGAAGCTGCAGCTGGTGCAAAATGCGGCGGCCAGGCTGTTGATGGGCCTCCCCAGGTGGGAGCACATCCAGCCTGTGCTGAAGTCATTGCACTGGCTTCCAATAGCGTTCCGGATTCGCTTCAAGGTGCTGTTTTTGACCTTTAAAGCCCTAAATGGTCAGGGGCCTGCCTACCTGAGGGACCGCCTTTCCCCATACATTCCCCCAAGAGCACTGCTGTGTGGAACACAATACAGCCTGCCCCCCCCTGGGCCTAGGGATGCCAGGCTGGTGGTAACTAGGACCAGGGCATTCTCCCTGGTGGCGCCAATGCTGTGGAATGAGCTCCCTAATGAGATTAGAGCTCTATGGGACCTCCAGCAGTTCCGTAGAGCCATGAAAATGGAGCTGTTTCGCCAAGCGTTCCAATAAGAACTGACTGCACCGGTCGGGTCACACTAGCACTTTATTACAGGATGCCGCTGTATTTAATTAGCTTTATTGTATTTATTGGACTTGTATGGAATTGTATTTTATATCTTGTATTTGCTGGTTTTAAATTGTATGTTGGTTTTAAATCGTTTGTAAGCCGCCCTGAGCCGCTTCGGTGGGAGGGCGGGGTAAAAATGTAATAAATAAATAAATTTATTTCTGTATATAGCTGTCCACCCATGGGATGCTTTTTTGAGGACCTGTGTGTGTGTGGGGAGATCTTCCAGTCCATGATGTATTGATGCAATATCATGTTTCAGTGCTAAATCTAGATCTCTAGAAACTTTATGAAGAATTGAAATATATAGGTGTCAGGTATATATTTCCTTTTATTTAGGTTTCTTACTTACTGAGGTCTCACCTCTACCTCTTTTGTAAAAGCCAAACAAGGAACCTTCTAGAGTAGTCTCCAACACAGCACAATAAATGACTCAGTCAGAAGAGGAATTGTTAATGCACCCATTATATGTGTGGAAGTGCTTGGGCACACTGAGGGGACTGTTCAGCTCTGAGCTCACATTTCTTGCTCTTTGAAGAGCTGTTTCTCACATCAGTCTTGACCTTATTTTAGAAAATAGCACTTTGCTCTTCAATGTCACCCTCAGTGTCTGTAGCATTTAGTTATAGAAAGTGTACTTATGTATGTATTAAGAATACACTTTAATAATTACTCCACCTCCAGACTATAAGTGGACGGAGAATCAAGGCAAGCCTACATCAAGGCAACAGGATGGTTCAGGCAAAATGCATATAGAAATATTGATAAATGTTACAAATTGTGTGTCTCCAGGTGGAGTGCCTAAGACAGACACAAAATTGTTTAGCACAATGGAGAACTAAGCCTTGAGCAATTGATAAACAATGACTGAAGTGAGTCAGAGTAAATAGAAGCAGCATCTAGAGAACTGGATACTATTGGACTGTAAAAATAAAAACCGCTGGGCAATGAGTTCCAAGAGCAGTTTCTTTCATCAGGTACTTATGTATTCCTTAGGGTCAAGTTCTTGACCTTCAGAATATACCAGAATGGAATTTAGTTAGTCCTCCTGGGGGGAAAGTCCTTTTAGGATATTTATTTTGCAAAGAACTGCAAGAAACTCAGAGAGTTTTTAACTGAAATCTATGGCTTGCATCCATTCAGCTACCAGGAGCATATAGATGGTCTCTGTATTTCTCCCCACCTCTGCAATCACTTTTGATCCACAAAAAAGTATTCCTGAGAATGTGGCCCCTATGTAGACAAAAAGCCACATGCATTGTAGAGCTGCATTGAGGAGGGAGAACTGGGGCGCCCGGTTTGACACAATAAGGAAACTAGCCCAGAGACAGTAGATAGGTGAGGGGTTGCCTGAACTGAGACCAGAAGAATTGGTGGGATAGATGGGAATGGAACTTAGGCAGAAAGGAGGGAGTTCCTAACCAGGTTGCAGTGAGGAAAGGCTGGCAGGCTGGAAGGCAAATCAGTCCTGATGAAGGAATGGGGAAGTTAAGATAATGTACATGAAAAAAAGGATATGGAGGGTTAATTTCAGGGACAGTAAAATGGGAGAAGGAGCTGCGGTGGCTCAAGTGGTTAAGACGCTGAAATGCAGGCTGTGGAAGGTTGGTAGTTCAGCAGTTCGAGATCTGAGTGCTACATAACGGAGTGAGCTCCCATCTGTAGTTCCAGCTCCTGCCAACCTAGCAGTTCAAAAGCAAGAAATAGCAAGTAGATAAATAGGTACCACTTCAATGGGAAGGTGTTTAGTCATGTTGACCACATGACCATGGAAATGTCTTCGGACAGCGCTGGCTCTTTGGCTTTGAAACGGAGATGAGCACCGCAACCCTAGAGTTGGATTCGACTGGCTTTCGAGCAAGGGAACCTTTACCTTTACATTAAAATGGGAGAGAAGAAATCATTCTGTTTTCACAAGAAAGAATCTAGCAGCTATGTATTCATAATATTGGAAGATGCTTCTAGAGGGGAGCCAACTATGAAAATGGAGGGCTGGGAATGCCCTTCTTTTAATTTTTTAATTGAGCTTATTACAATACACACAGACACACGCTGGGAATGCCCTTCTTTTAATTTTTTAAATTGAGCTTATTACAATACACACACACACATACATGCAAACAGACAGACAGACAGACAGACACACA
>NW_015173294.1:61947-62621 GCF_001447785.1 Gekko japonicus | reverse complement strand
ATTTCATCACTTCCTTTTTGTGAGCAGCCAATGGAGGAGCACTCCCTACAATGGAGGAGCACTCCCAGGTATCTGAAGGTTTTAACTTGCTCATTTTGATACCCCCTTACAGTCCACTTAGACAGTTTCCATGATTTCCCAAAAGCAATAATTTTGGACTTCTGGAAATTTAGAGTCAACAAGTTTAACTCACAATAATCCCTAAAACGATACAGCAACCTTTTCAGACCTATACGTGAAAGGGAAAGTAGCACAGCATCATCAGCGTATAGCAAGAGTGGGACATGTAACACACCGAGTTTGAGGCTATGCCCATCAGTGGTGTTAAAAAAGGGAGCCAGATTATTAATAAAAAGGTTGAATAATAATTATGCTAAAATGCATCCTTGTTTAACTCCTAAACTAATAGGAATCTTATGGGTTAAGTCACCCTCCTGCGCGCATCAAATTTGACAGGTTGTATTATGTTGCAGTATTAGTATGATATTATAACCATTAGTATGCACTAGGATGGTATTATAACCCCTCCCCTCCTCAAACCCCACCCACCCTAGGCTCCAGCCCCCAAATATCCAGGAAATTCCTAAGCTGGAATTGGCGACCCTATCTCTCTCCCACCCAACAGCCAACCTTCCTTTATCTGCCCATCTGTCTTAAGCTCTCCCCCACCACCA
>NW_015173294.1:0-61488 GCF_001447785.1 Gekko japonicus | reverse complement strand
TAGCCATTCACCAACCTAACATCTGTCTGCCTCCTGTCTTCAGCTATATTTATTATTTATTTACTTCATTTATATCCCACCTTCCTCCACAGTGAGGACCAAAGCAGCTTACATTATTCTCCTCTTCTCCTTTTTATCTCTACAACAATCCTATGAGGTGGGTTAGGCTGAAAGTATGTGACTGGTTCCAAATCACCCAGTGAGCTTCCACAGTGAGATGGGAATTTGAACCTGGGTCTTCCAGACTTTACTGTGATGCTCTAACTGCTATACCACACTGGCTTTCGTAAGGTGGCTGCTGTTGAACAGTAGCAAGCAGCCAGGCCTATTTGAGTCATGCAAGTTGGTGGTATCAAGTCACCTAGAGGCTGGTGCCAGGCCTAGGGTTTACAAACTCCAGGTGAGACCTCGAAATCTCCTGGAATTACAGCTGAGCTTCAGACAACAGAGGTCCAGCCCCCTAGAGAAAATGGCTGCTTTGAGGGTGGACTCTACGGCATTAATATCCTGCTGAGGCCTCTCCCCTCCCCAAACCCTGCCCTCATCAGACTCCACCACAAAATCTCCAGGAATTTTCCCACCTGGAGCTGGCAACCCTACCCAGACCTGGCCCCGATGAGTCCTTCCTCAAAGGCCAAAATAGGCCTGGAAAGGATCCTGCCCTCTCCCCCTGCCTTTTTTCTCACTGAATCCCAGTCTGGGAATGTTGTGGTTTCCTAGCAACAGCCACTGAGGGAAATTGTTGCTTAAAACTATAGGAGCTCCTTTTACCAATTTCATTTTTTTCTGCAAGCCTAAGGCCACTTTAGGTTTGTAGAAAGATCTGTCTTGCCCAGTCACAGCTCCAGACGTTGGATTCAAGTATTCTCAGATTTGATTGACTTTACTATTAGTATATATATTTCATCACTGCCTCAAAGGGTGCAATTTTGATAGATCATCTTGGAAATGTCTTTTACTTCCATGCTAGTTTTAGAGATTTTATGTCAATATCCTCTAAAAGTTTTACTTCTGTTTAAATCCTAAGTATATATTTTACTGGAGTTGCAAGATTATTATAAACAGGGGTCTTGTGGGACCTTTTTAGTCTTTACATTTTCCGTCTAGCATAATCTTTCATGGTCTCAAACCCATTTTGTCTAATCTGATGAAGAGGGTATAGCCCTTGAAAGCATATGCTAGAATAAAAAGCTGTAACCTTTAAGGTGCTACAAGACTCATATTTATTTTTGTTGGAGCACATTTATATCCCTCTATTTCTAATCTAATTTGCATAGGAAGAACCAGAGCCTTCAGCATCTAAGCCTCCTTCAACAAGCACACCTGGTAAGTTGTATAAATAGGGTAATGCAAGATGTTTGGTAGTTTTCTATATGTCCAGTGTCTTCAGGGGAAACACAGTTGTGACAACTAATGTGAGATTTTCCTCCCTTGAAACGTAGTTTTTTCATGACCAGTTTCCTAGATTCACTTTAATTTTTCCAAGATTCTTTATACTGGTATCACATTTTTCAAGTTCTACACCTAGAAACTGTTTCCTGTTCAAGAAAACAAAATAGTAATCCATATAATGATATTAAAGCAGTTGTTCAAGTGGTTAAGACGCTGAACTGCAGGCTGTGGAAGGTCGGTAGTTCAGCAGTTCGAGACCCGAGTGTGCCGCATGACGGAGTGAGCTCCCGTCTCCAGTTCCAGCTCCTGCCAACCTAGCAGTTCGAAAGCAAGAAATTGCAAGTAGATAAATAGGTACTACTTCAGTGGGAAGGTAACAGCATTCCGTGCACCTTGGTGTTTAGTCATGCCGGCCACACGACCACGGAAATGTCTTTGGACAGCACTGGCTCTTTGGCTTTGAAACGGAGATGAGCATCGCAACCCTAGAGTCGGACTCGACTGGCTTTCGAGCAAGGGAACCTTTACCTTTACCTAATTATAATCAAGCTGAAGAAGTGTTTGAAAATCATCATTAGAAAGTGGACAAATACTGAATAGAATAGGATAGTGGTTAGCTACAGATATCAAAAACTAGCTGGATGGGTATTAGAATTTGGAGTGTTGCTTAAATTTGTAACTAATTCCTTCTGTTTTGTGGTATTTTTATTTTTAAATAAAAGTATACTATTGTGGTATTTTTATTTTTAAATAAAAGTATACTATTGTCGGAAAAACCAGTGTACTAACATCCTAGCAAATGCTATATATGGAACAGAAATGGGACTCTACCAGTGCCTGAAGCTTTGACTGCATGCAAAGCATTCCATTCCATAGCTCATGGCTGAGCAAGTCACTCAGGAGTGACCAGTCACTCTACAGTCAGTTAAAAGTAGTTCTCCACACCCATTCCAGTGTTGCTGTAGCCCTGGGTTCCTTAATGTAGTGTCCCTGGGTGCCATGGTACCCACAAGTACTTTCTGGCTCTTGCTGAGCTTTTCAGAGAGTGGGTGGAGGGTCTGTGGTTGGCTGTTCTCATTCAAATGAAAAGGTTTTCTGTGGCTGCAGTAGCAGATGCAGCCACTGAAGAATCAGGAGGACTGGTGAGTACCCAGGCTTTCCTTACTCAATGTGTGGGTCCATTCTGCCCTAAGCTTTCTTTTTTTCTATTCCTCCTTCCCTCTCCCTTCTTTCCCCTTCTGCAAGGGAGGTATTATGATTGGCTTTTCCTCTTGTGGTAGCCATTTTGGGATGCAGCAAATAATAATAATAATAATAATAATAATGCACGGTGGAAACGTCTCTGGCTTGGATCAGTCATGTCCTGAACGGCTGCGTCGACCGGCTTGATGACGTTGGGGCTTCAGGACCTGTATGTCGTATTGTCAGACTGCCACCGCCTGGCCGAAATATCCCACTGCAGGGATTTTTTGTAGCCGAGTAGTTCTTCCACCTTTCTGGTCCTGGGGCAGGACGTCACACACACGACAGCTAACACCTTCCCACAGGGGAGTTGGTGTGCCCACCCTCTCTAAGGAGTGGTTCCCATTTTATCTACTCGCCGAGGCTTTCGAATCTCTGGGTGGACGATGAGCTGCGGACAACAGGCTGGCTGCTCACACCAGCACGGGGCTTGAACTGACACAGTTTGGATGTTAAGACAGTGGGATATACCCACTGTGCCACCGCTCCCCAAACCACCTCCTCTCAAAATTCCAAAGGTTGGGGACCCCTGCTCTAATCACTTTGTTATGCTTCCCTTTAAAGCTATTGCAGTGTCTTCTCTCCTTTTTTTCCTTCGTATGAGAGAGGCACCTGCACACTATTATGCTGTGTGTGGGAAAACAAAAGCACCAGTACCCACCCTTTCCCATCTACCTTTTTTCATCTTCTTTCACATGTGTGCATGCACACATTCCCTTGCTCAGAACTGGAAAGGAACGGCTATTGACTCTGCATCAGAGCTGTAATTTGCTCTTCCAAGGATAACATATAGTACTTGATCCAATAAGCTTTTCATACTGGGGAAAAGGAAGGAGGGGCCCTCTGTGGCCACCAAAAAAGGCTATGAGACCTGCTTGTATAAAAGCCAAGTGGGTCAATGCCAACTAAACCAATTGTTGAAGGACTTGCTGCCCAAACGGTACACTAGCTGAGGCAAGATTCCAAATTATAATGTCTGGCAAAAAATAGAGAGGCCCACATTGCCACTTTTCGTATATGCATTAGAGGATTGTTGGTGTTGCAGGCTGCTCATGTAACTGTATTCTGTATTAAATGTGCCATAATCCTTCTTGCAGTCTCCCCCCACCCCCAAATTCTGAAACCAGATAAACCAGATGAAACCAGAAAGAAATTCCTTCTTTCATCCATCTATACACTGAAGCTTTGGAGACTGCTTTTCCCTTTTACTACAGAAAGAAAAACAACAAAACGTTGTTTTGATTTCCTAAAAGTAGATGTTCTTCTGAAGTAAATACTTGGGGAGCTGATTAAGTAAAGAGAATGCCACTTATTTTCTATAGGATATCACAGCTTTGGGCAACAAAATGAAAGGCAGGTTTCTGGCAGCCTGTGAAAATTGAACTTACCTTAGTTATCAAGATAGAGATCAGTCCTTAGTACCACGTTGTCCTTGTAGAAGGTGCAGAAGCCAGATGTAATTGACAGGGCTCCAAATTCCAGTATAATATGATCAAACTGACAGCCACCAGGAACACCACTTGAAGAGTAAGGAATTTGAAAGAAATGTCCTGTATATATTCCAAAGGATGATGTGTTAATGTCTGGAGGACCTTATGCAGGCTCTGTGACAGAAAATGAGATAACTGCAGGACAAACAAATAAGGTACCCTTTTGAAAAAGGGTTCTCTTGTGGATTTCATGAATTGGGAAGATCACCTACCAGAGATAAAATCATGGTCAGTCTAACTGATGCTTAAAACAAGGTTGTCTTTGCTAGTACAGAGCACTATCATCTGTCTTCTCTTGGTAGAGTTTGTCAATTTGAAAATAAAAGGAATGTGTGGGCCATCAGAGCATTCTCCTGTTCTGTACTCATGCAGTGTAAATTGGAAAAGAATCTTTGCAGTTTGATGTTGGAGATACATAGAGGTCTATCTGGCACTGACAAAAGTGGAGAAATATTTCCAAACTGAGTGTCCATACCCCTGATTCAGTTGGCTCTGACTAAGCCAGTCTTCTTGAATGTTCGTTAATATGATTCACCTTTAAGGAGACGAGATTCTCCTCTGCCTAGTTGAAAAAAATTATTGCCTCCATTGAAGGCAATTATTCTCCAGGTAGTTCACATGGGCTTCATCCATAGAGTTGTCCTTCCTGATGCAAACACTTAATTGTTGGATGCTGTTCTGAGAGTGAAAGAGAGCCAGTGTGGCTCTGAAGTCAAGAAAACTGACACTGTGCATAGCTTCTTTCTTGCTCCAGAGGCCTTGAACATGATCTATTATGCTTGGGGGACTCCTACCCCCAGAAGAGATTAGCATCTGTTATTATCTGAAAAGCCTGGGTTCCCTGGGTTACTGCTTCTTGTCCCTTGAGCAATACCCAGCCCTGTGGGTCCTCAAGGTTAAATGCACACAAATAAAGCAGACTTTAAAAATATATAAAGGTTTATTCAAAGATTTAAAAATACTTCACTGCAGTACAGTCACTGTTGCTTAGCAACAGAGAAAATAAGCTAACTGTTCTATCTAATACATTGAATACCTGGTATTAGATGGCATATCTTCTTGCAGCAGAAAAATCCCAGCACTAGCATGAAAACATTCTATACATTGCAGTCCCTCATTATGACACATAACATATCAAAGCATACTAGCATGGCATGAGTGTAAGAGTAGCATGGCTTCCCTCGGGCCTATTATAGCCTTTTCCCCTATTATACCCTCCATCTATTATAGCCTTTTCCCCTCTGGTACCAGGTGGTCTCTCGGATCCAATCAAGGATCTCTTTTGATAGAACTTTCCAGAAGACATTAACATCTGTTTGTAATTCGCCCCCCATCTGGTTACACAACTGAGCACAGATTTTCACGATTAACCAATTACCACATTCTTGAGTCCATCTTTGAAAGAGATAAGGATGGTGTACAGGGATTTGCCCACCCAGGCCAGTCCAGGGATGGGAGGGAATCCTGTACTTTTTCAGTACATTAAACAACAAACCACGAGATGGTCTATACCCGCTCTGGTTTCAGAACAATTTGCCACCAGAACCTCTTTTTCAATAATCCCTGCCTTTCCTAAGGGAGAGATTCCAAACCCTTAGTTGGCATCTGGGACAGAACACATTAGCAATTCACTCCAGACATGCACACTTTTACTCTCCAATAGTAGCGTATATGGTGAGCATTTAGGCCACAAGATTTTGGCTTGGAATGCAAGTTACAACATCAGAGACCCATTAGAAATAAGAATAATTTTTATTCAGTACAGAGCATAGCAAAACAGACGATATAAGAGATTACTGAAAACAAGAAAAACTTATGGCTCTTTGCCTTAACTAAACATTAATGATTCATAGTTACCAAGTCAGAGCATCCACAGTCCAGGATAGTCCAAGTACCAAGGGATTTTGAAGAGACATCCCATCCTTGCACCCATGTGCTCCAGTTCACAAAGCAGCTCTTTGTCTTCCAAGAAACAGCATTTCCAGGTGCAATAAACAGACAATGACAAGAAGGGAGAGCTAAGAGCAGAGCAAGAGCAAGAAGCTCATTCCCATAGCAATCAAAACAATTATACCCCAATTCCATTCATGATCAGCTGTGGCCATCAGCCAATCGCGAGTGGGCAGGGGATGTGCCCAATTGTTGGTTGTCATAGCTGCGTGTGGGGATAGGCTAGAAGTTTGGAGACCACGCCTGCAGTCACATGACCCAAACTCCAGCCTCTCCATTGCCTACGTGACTTGTTGCATGTGGGCCAGAGCCAGGAGCCATCAGGTCTGGCTCTTCCACTTAGAGGTGTGAAAGAATGTGTGGTTATATGGCATGGCTATTAAGGTAGTTCAGGCCATTTGGTCTGCCCTGGACCATTTGGCCTGCTACAGGAAACAGAGTCACAGAATGTCATCACAGGAGAAGGCATGAGAATTTAGAAAGCAATATTTCTATACAGATGGTATCTGCAGGAAGTCCCAAATCATTGGACACCTGTGAGCGGGACTCTCTAATAATCATGTTAATCCTTGAGGAAATTAGGGTGCTTTGCCTCAAAGTCTCCATAATTTGAAAATGCTTCCTTTTGGGTAGATAGCCCTGTGCTTTCACTACTTTATCAGTTTGGTAAATATTAGAAGAGCGAAGGTAGACTGAATGGTAGTGCCTTAAACTGAAAGTGCTGTCCTTTGTGTGTGAACCTAAGGAAATGCCTGTGAAGGAAAAACACCAAAACTTTGGTCAGATCTATAGATGAGATTAATTCCCTGGCAGTACTGTCTCTGAAATTCTTCTAAGGGTTTCTGTTTTGAAGTTCTGTACTTCATTAATATGTTGGTAAGCATGAAGTCCAGGACATTCCTCCAGTCCTCATTCTTTTGGGGGAATGTAAAAAGAACCATATACATAAAGAATATATACTTGTAATGGCACTGACACTATGATTTTATCCAGTAAATAATTTAGAGTGTTTGCAGTGTGCTGTCTTGTGTTTGGACCTGTAGATGTGGGGGTACTCAGAAACCTGCTGGATATGTTGTGTGTGTTGTGTGATTGTTTGTGTATGTTATGTGGAAAATGTAATAAAACCCTGCCCCTTTGGGGGCAGTTAAAAAAAAAGAAAAAAAAACCTGCTGGATGGTAGATTGTAGATTTCTGAGATCTCTGGCTGTTGTGTGTTTCACTCACCAGTCTCTTGATGGCTTCATCTAGCCTTGCAGGAATAATTGTAGCTGCCTCGACACCCCCACACACAAACACACACACTTGAGGCTCACTGAGGTCAGTTGCCCTGGTGATGTTTCCTGCATCTCATGCATGTTCCTTGAGAATTGAACTGAGGAGTTAAAGTAGGTGTTGGCTCTGTAATTTAGTTTAGATCTAGACCACTTGACTTCCTGTGTTCACCCTGAAATCTGGGGAGCACTCTCTGGGGAAAAAAGAACTGGAGCCCATAATTTTTTGAAAAATGTCTTCTTGTTGAGACTATATCACTTTTTCATTGTTGTTCTTGTTGTTGTTGTATCCCACCCTGCCCCACAGGTGGGCTCAGGGCAGCTCACAACATAATAAAACAATAAAACCAAGATATAAAAACAGTTAAATAATAAAACAATAAAACCAAGATATAAAAACAGTTAAATAATTAAACAATTAAAACAAGAATAGCATTTAGCTTGCCTCCAAGGAATTTCACCCAAGAAATGGGGAGGATGCCATGTTAGACTTGGAAACTGCATCCACCATAGTTTGCACTGAGCAGCCACTGCTAGTGGCCATCACAGTGAAAGATCACTGTAATTCTCTATAAGAAAAATGTAGTGTATACCCAGTACTTGAGAAAGAGCTGCAAACTGTTGTGCCCATAGCACATGTTACCTTTAATTTTTGCCATCTGAGAGGTAGAAAAAAATAAAAGTTGGAAGACAGAAAACAAATTTTGCAGTAGACTAAAGGAAGTGTATTAGTCACAATAGATAGCACTGTCAACATGTTAGGATGTTAAGCTAAATTTTATAACATTGAAAATACTGGGCTCTTTTATAATGTAATATCATTAAACGTATTATATTAGTGGTTGGCAAAATTATTCACATTTAAACCAAGAAGGTGTTCACTGCTTTCCATCAGAAAAACTGATGTCTTCCGATTTTTCCATGCTTTACATTCTGAGAGTGAAAAAGCTTGCCTTTTCTCTTTCTAAAAGAAGAAGATATTGTGTAGGTGATTTTTTTTCTAGAGCTCTGCCAAATTTCTGAAGGGAAAATTTGGAAAAGGTCCTGGGGAGTGTTCTCTCCATTTTTTTCTGTCTCTCCCCCCACACACACACCAGTGGTGACATCTCTATCTGGGAGTATTTCCATGGCTGCCTCTGTTGTAAGCAGCCATCTGTGGATCCCCTCTCTCCCATCCCCAGTTGCAGGGCTAAGGCTGGGTTTTGGTACCAAAAATTTACCTTCACTTTCTTTTGATCTGGAATAATGGGCTAATGCTCCTCCCTAGACCTTCGCTACTTGCATTTTCTCAGTTATGAAGTTTGGCCCCCCTGCAATAAAGTCTGGGTTTAATGAACTCTCTACCTGATGATCCTAGTGTGTTGGGTGTTTCATCAGTTGAGCTGCATCTTGATACATCTTGCCCTGACTGAAGCAACGGAGACTGTCAGTTCACTCATAAAAGTGGAGTAAAAAGAACAAGGAAGAGAGCTTTTTTTAAAAAAGAACCCAATGAAGTGGATGCAGAAAGAAGGGGGGAAGGAAAGAAGAGAAGATGAAATGTAGAAGGCACAAAACAGAAAGAGTTTAGCAACCTGTGAGCTCTGCTGAAAACCAGTTTTGATGGATCTCTCTCTATTAGCAGAGGAGTAAGGAAAAGGACCAATTCAGGAAGGAGGGCACTTCGTAGTTGTGGAGACACAAATTGTATCCTGTTTCCTGCCTCCATGCATGATGGGAGTTGGAGTACCTGATTGTTAGGATTTCCTCCTTCCCTCAAGTGAGAACTTGCTACAAAAGTGAGGATGGACATGTTTTCCAAGTATCAAATAAAGCTTTGTATGTCAAGATATGCACCCCTTGCTAAAAAAATAATTATGCCAAAATGGAATGAATATCCTGACTAAATGGGTTCTCCTTTTTGTCTGATGTTAAACAGCAAGCCTTCTGTCTAACATTTGTTCTGCCCTGGTCCCTCAGCCATCCTTAACGTATCAGAGAAGGCTTTGGCAAAGTTGGTGCATTTTTGGTATGTTGTTAAAGTGTTTGTTTCCATCTAAATTAAAATCAAAGATGTACATCTCTGGTCTTCTCAGTACTTCATGCTGCTGCCTATTGACTTTTCTGGCATCCATGGTGGTTGTAGAAAAATTACCTTTCCCCTAGGTGTTTGAATGTATCCCAAAAGTTTTTACAGTGCAGTCCTAAACCAAGTTGATGTCATTGGGCTTAGAAGGGTGTAAATGTGTTGAAAACTGCACTGTTTGTCATTCATTAATATAAATCTAATGTCCATTGACTTTATCTCATGCAGAACTAACAAGAAAGCCTTGGGAGAGAACAAACACAATGAATGGAAGCAAGTCTCCTATTATTTCAAGGTATTTGTTACCACAGATATTTGGGTCATAAGTATTTTACAAAAGTGTTTTAAACATTAGAACTTTTGAACCATGGGCCAGACCAAGCCAAACTACTTATTAAACAAAGAGTGACAGATATAGAAAGACAAACAGATATTCATAGAACTCCAGGTTTTATCTCCAAATTCAAGATTTGTTGCTGCTTCTGTTGCATAGTTATATTTTCTTGAATCAAATAATTCCAGAAGGGCCTTTACATTGGCAAGAAGTTCAACTCTACCTTCCGCTGTTCTGGAAAAAAGATTTAAATCAGTCCCATATATGCATAGGCTCTGTTCTTGTTCTTTAAAGGAAATTGATTCAATGGAACATATTTAACTGCCCTAGGCACAAAGAAATTCAGTCAAAATTTATTGAGCTGCTGATTGGAAATTCCCCCGGCAGATCTAACAAAATTAAACTTGATTGTCTTCTGTCCAATGTGAACCATGAAACAAACCGAATAGTGGCTAAATTTTGTTCACAGGTGTACAAAGATCGGAAAATGCATACAGTAGCTTGAGTGCAATTTTTACAGTTGCAAAATTTGATCATTTGATTTTATGTAAACCTTTGTGTATACTGGTCATTGACTGCAAAATAAAACTGTTGTTGTTGTTGTTGATCTGTTGTTTTTTTATGGGATATAGAGAGGGATCAAATGGTACGTATATACTTACAAGTGAGGACCTGTGAGTAACTCATGAGGAGTGGAGGAAATTCCACCCCCGCTTGTCCCAGCAGTCCTGCAGGTTCTTTTCCCCCCTCTGTTAACTGTTTTCCAGAGGAGGTGTCTTATTATTGCTTGTGATGATCAGTTTATCATCAATAGTGGTAATACATTGAAATCATGATACTCTGAAGAGGTTATGTTCTTGTGTTTGGTGTAGTAGGAGCCAGTTTGGTGTAGTGGTTAAGTGTGCGGACTCTAATCTGGGAGAACCGGGTTTGATTCCCCACTCCTCCACTTGCACCTGGCTGGATGACCTTGGGGAAGCCATAACTCTGGCACAGCTGTTCTTGAAAAAGGGCAGTTTCTGTCAAGAGCTCTCTCAGCCCCACCTACCTGTCTCTGTTGTGGGGAGGGGAAGGGAAAGGAGTTTGTAAACCGCTCTGAGACACCTTTGGGTAGTGAAGGGCGGGGTATAAATCCAATCTCCTCTTCTTCTTATGTTGAGGTACTGCAGCATTTCATCTGTGGATGGACTGTCAATATGATGACCTAGATTGAACTTGATTTATATTTTGATGGGCACCATATCCACAAATTAAAAATCTTAATTAGTATATCTAATTAAAGTTTAAAATTGATTGTGTCTTTGCATGAGGAACATAGACATTTTCTTCTGTGATACGGTGACCTATTGTAATACTTTAGTTACCATATAGGTGGGCTTTTGATTGTGTTCTGGTTTTTTTGAAAAAGTCGCTGCTTTGATTATCAGACTTGTACAGGACAGTATTTTGGTATCCTTCAGCTTTGTATATGCAGGAGGAACAATTTGATCATGACTATCAGGGCAGGAAGGTGATACCTATCTATTACCATGTTAATGTAAGCACTCATAGCCATTGCCACCCCCTAAGAACTAGGTAGGATTCAATAGTACTCCTAGACTTTTAATTTGCTGTATAGTAGGGTGACAACCCCAACACTGACAGATAAAACCCACCATTACCCAAGTTTGGTTTCTCATTTTGTGATCAAAATTCACCCCATATGACAGTATTTATTACAGTCCGTTTAGAACTTGGTGACAGTATATGTTTCAAATGTTGAATTGCGGGTAGTAAATTCACAAACATCTCTGTGTGTTTTTTTATAGACCAAAATCTGCAGCATCCTCTGGGCAACCAAGTACAAATGGAGTACAGTCTGAAGGGCTAGACTATGACAGATTGAAACAGGTATATATTGTGTTCTTAGAAAATAACAATTTTTTACTAGAATTTCTGGCAGTAGTCAGAAAAGCCTGAGCCAGAAGGAGCCATCTTCTGGAAACAAGTTCCACTTTCTGTCTCCTCAAAGGAGAAAGAACATCACAGCAAAAGCTGCACCTTGCTAACAGAGACCAGAGAGTTAGTGTACAAGTTTTTCATACCACGAGGAAAACCAAGCTGAAATTCCTTCCAAACCTAGGTGGTGACATAAGATTCCACAGTCTTACATAAGATCCTACCCAGTCAATTAAACACAAATATCACAGTGATGGATGTGTGCATAACAAAAACATCCAATACAATTACAGAATAGAAAGAGCCCGTGTGGTGTAATGGTTAAGAACAGCAGACTCTAATCTGGAGAACCGGGTTCAATTCCACACTCCTCCACATGAAGCCAGCTGGGTGACCTTAGGTCAGTCACAGCTCTCAGAGCTCTCTCAGCCCCCCAAAATAAGTCTAGCTCACTAAAAGAGTAAAACTTAAGGCTGCCAGACAGTCTTCGGATCCCTTGGGTATACCAGACACAATGCCATACAATAATTATTCATTATTATTATTATTATTAGAAGAAAAAGAGTTGCATTTATACCCCACCCTTCACTTGGAGTCTCACCACTACTTACAGTCTCCTTCCCTTCCTCTCCCCACAGCAGACACCCTGTGAGGTAGGTGAGGCTGAGAGAGCTCTGAGAGAACTGTGACTGACCCAAGGTTACCCAGTTGGCTTCATGTGAACGAGTGGGGAATCAAACCCTTTTCGCCAGATTAGAGTCTGCTGCTCTTAACCACTACACCAAATAGAATTAACACCATATAAACAATGAATGAAAAGAAAAGGATAAATGTCAACATTTATACAGTATGTACAACAAAACTACTTCATGCGTCCAACTCAGAAAAAAATTGATGAAGATTTTTTTGACATCTGCTGCCATAGGGTAATTTAAATTATTTATTCATTGGCTTCTGCAATTAGGACATACATGCTTTGATGCTATGGCAGTTCATTTTACAGGGCTAGAACAGGACATAGCTACAACTGTGCCAGCATGTTGGCTATTGTCTTTTTTCTTCTCACAATCTGGACACATGAAGTCATTTTGTTATACATACTGAAGAAGATATTACAGTCAGTATTGAAAAGAGCCATATCTGGGAGCTTGCTTTTTTGTACAAATGCTGATATTAATGTTCCTTTGTTACCTTCTATTGGTATTTTCTATTTATAACTGATATTCATCCTTTTTTTCTCATTCATTGTTTGCATGGTGCTAATTATGCTATTTATTGTGTAATTATATTAGCTAGTTTTGTTATGCACAGATCCATCACTGATATTTGTTGCTTGTTACGTAATTTTTATGAATATGTGTGTGTATTCATTGATATAATTACTCATATCACTATTGTTTCTCTTTCTGTTTAGAGGTCCTTATTTGTTTCTTCTTTCCTCAAGGGTTAAAAAACATATCTGATTTAGTCATTTCTGTACTGCCTTCCCTATGTTTCAGGGAGTTTTCAAGATACTTCATTTAAGGAACTGGAAAAATGCAATGTGTGTGCAGCAATTGGGAATTGGTGTATGCATTTTTCCACTTAAATCATACTTTTAAATGGCTATGTATAGAAAACATTTGTCACTGTCTTTACTCCATGATTCAATAAATTCTTGGAAACACTTTGATAATATTTGGAAATATTAATAGTCTCTGTGACTCTGTATTAATAGAGTCTGTGGTGAGATATAATACAAGAAAATGCAAAAAAGGTATTTACAAATTAGGGCATAATGTCTATAAAGTTCTTAAAATAAGCTTTGAAATAGATTGCTCAATGACAGATTAAACCATGGCCATGCATACTGTCAACTGCTGAATAGGAACCTAATGTTGGAGCCCTCATGAGTACATACTGCCAAGTAGACATAATAAGCAATATAAAGTAAAATACCTTTGTACACGGTGAGTTAGCTGGTAATGCTGGCATTGCTTCAGCACAGAAATTTGGCTGCGTCCATAATTCTCCAGTATTTTAAATATTCTGAAATGTCTCACTGCTGTTAAACAAGGGCAGAGGTCATTTCGGGGGGGGAACGCGGGGGAACGCAGTTCCCCTGGGTGAGGTGCAGGGGGCGGGGCACATGACAAAGCCCCGCCCCCTGCTTCCGGCCGCCCCGCTTCCAGCCCTCATTCAGCCAGGAGGAGGCAGGAGAAGAGGGAGGGTAAGTTGCTTCCTCCCCGCCTCTCCCCACCCCTGCCTGCCTGGGGCCAGGGAGGGCCTTGGCGGGGCTTCCTCGCACTCCCGCTGGCCTTGCAGGTCCACCGCCGGGCCCCTGATGTCAGGGGGTGTGGCATATGCTAATGAGTTCCCCTAGCTCTTTTTCTACGAAATGACCCCTGAACAAGGGTATCCTGGTTAGTCAAGTATAAAGCTGGCTATCTTCACTGAGCTAAAGAGACTGGGAGTGGAATTCTGTCCCCTTGCAACTTTTCCTCTTGCTAGTGACTGCTTTCCTTCCTGCCTTACCTCTATTTAACCTTAATCAAAGCAGTGTTAACCAGGATTTTGATGTAATCAAGATTTGTAACCTTTATTGAGTATTGGTTTCAAATTCTGTATAAATTGAAATCTTGGGTGGTAATGACAACTGCTGTTTGTCATTGCTGATTACAATTAAGGTGGGGAGGGGGGTATTCATTACCTTGAGCTGGGGGGATATTGCACAGATCCTATGACTAGCTTTTAATTGCTTAGCCATGGTTAATAAAACCAGCATTATAAGTGCAACCCTAAGTATGTCCTTCTAAGTCCACTGAAGTCAGAAGGGGGTAACTGCTTAGTATGGCACTCTGTATCTATACTGGCCCTAACTGTGTGTCTGTAATAGAACAAAGTTTGAGTCCAGTGGCACCTTTAAGACCAACAAACTTTTACTCTAGGTATAAGTTTTCGTGGGCATGCACACTTCAGATAGATTGAAACACACTACCCACCTCAGTGTATCTGTAATGTACTGATTGCTGGCCATATATAGTTTTACCCTTGGAGTGACTTGTATTTTGGATTTGTAGCTTTTGAAGTTAAGAGTATGCTAGTTTTCAAAATTAACAAAGATTGAATAGGAATTTCTTTAGACATTTTACATTTCTTCAGACGTTTGACATTTTAACTCTGTTCTGATACCATAGGATATTTTAGATGAAATGAGAAAGGAATTAACAAAACTAAAAGAAGAATTAATTGATGGTGAGTATTTGAATTTGTGACTGACCTTTGGATTTTTAAGTTCAGGATTGTAGGAATTGGGTAGAATTTAATTTGACATTTCTATCCCACTTTTCCCTTTGCTGATCAAGGCAGCTTACAAATTGTTCTATTAAAACTATAAATATAAAATAATACTTCAAAACTACATGCCTAACGCTCAGATCCGACTAAATGCTCTTGCAAAGAGCATAACTTCACAGCACTTTAAAAGAAACTCCAAAAACCCCTCTTAACTTCTCATGGAATTACCATTTGAAAAACAATCCGTGTATGACCAATGAGCAGTCCTGCCGGGTGGCTGGGTGTGGGAATGACCAAAAGTGTTGACTAGCAGAGTATCATTGGTGCACTGGAACATATGAGCAGAGGAAGGTATTTCAGATATGTGGGCCCCATGCCATTAAATACTTTAAAGGTTATAACCAGCATCAGCGTTCCCTCTAGGCTTGCCAAGTCCCCACCACCGGCGGATCAGGCCCCAGGGGGAACCCCACCCCGACATGCATGTCACTTCCGGGTGACGTGCGTGCGGCACGCGCACACTTCGCGCGCGCACTCCCAGAGCAAGCTGGGAGTCCCCCACTCCGGATACAGGTAACACTTGGCAACCCTAGTTCCCTCTAATTTTTTCCCCCTACTGAGCAGAGCAGTTCACATCCTGAGCAAAATATAACTGCTGTAATCTTAAAATGGGCAATGGGCAGTGCAAGACTCTGTGCGGCTCCCCTTCCCCAATGCCTAAAAGTGGTTGAAGCCCTTAAAAGCTTATAGAATCCTGGATTTTTCTTCCCCCTGTAATTCTGTGGTCGCTTGAGTAGCCGAATATACCTGTCTCCCTCCTTTTAATTTGTTTTAGAAGTCATGCATTTTCTGCATAATAATTGGCATAAGGGCCAGCCACTTTACTGACTTTACTGTTAGCCGTAGTTGATAAGCACCATCATCACTACCTTGGGCCTACCTTGAAAAGATTATTGAAGAGGTGAACTCAGATTTGAAAGTGTGTTCCAGATTAAAAGAAGGTGTACTAGTAATTGTTGTAAGACTCTGCTCCCTGTGTTCATACCACCAAGCATGTCTCTTCAGTTGTAGTTCTGTCCCTTCTTTTGTAAGCCTCTTACTCTGTTACTCCTTAAACTTTATGCTATGTAAGCCTAACTCCTTCACATCCGTCCAGCATGCTATTCTGTTCATGCTGTTCCTCCCTTGTCCTGTTTTAATTCCTGGTTCTTACATACTACCCTTAGGGGTGAGGCCTTGAACAGTTTTGCAATTGCTTGGTCTTGGTTCTACATTTAAAAGCCTTGGTTCCAACAACTTTGAGAACATTCATCTTACAGCGTGGCCATTTTGGCCTTCAATATGTTGTATAAATTCTTGTAATTGTTGAGCCTCTCAACTGTAATGCAGCAGCATGCCAAATGCTGTATAGACTGCATTTTCTTGATAGATAAGTTACTTTAACAGATTAAATCACAGTCAAAACAGTCTCCTCCATCCCCTCTCCCCTCCCTGTATTTCTGCAGCTAACTAATTGTTTTTTACCTCTTTCAAATCAGCTATCAGGCAAGAACTGAGCAAGTCAAATACAGCATAGAAAGACTAGAACTAAGACGTTATGACCACTGGTCTTGGTATAAAATCAACTACATTTTATGAGCTGTTTAGAAGAAAGCAGAACACCCAATTGGAAGAAGGGGAAAGCAAGATTCTGAAAACGTTCAGACATCACTCTGGTGGTCTACTATTTCCCTTTGCTGCTGTTTTCTGACTTTTCAACAGGGTGGAAAATAGTCTTAAGTTGCAGTAGTGATTTATGCAGAAACTCCTATACTTGTCAAGACAAGATCACAGTGCATTGAAATGTTTTCATCTCAAGACGAAGCTACGCATCTCACAGTTCATTGTTTAAGACATAAAAAGAGAAGAGCTTGAAGGCTATTCAGAGAGGTTTTCTTTATTAATGAAGGATTTAGCAAGTTACACTGTTGTACTGCAAGAGTATCTCAGGTTAGTCTTCCTATCATATTTGGTATGTCCATGAATAATTTAAAAGATCAAACATTACTTCAGTTGCAAAATAAAGAATAGATGACAAGACTGTGTGTTGTAACACAATATTGGTGAATAAGAGACTTGGGATATTTTACTTCATAAAGTTTTGGAATCTTATGACAGGAAGCCTCTCTTGTTAACCTTCATACAGTTTCATAGGGGAAAATGTAAGTGCTGTCCAGAGTATAAAGATGTAGATGCCTTCCTAAATTGTAATGCTTTACCAAATGTAAGACTTCTCCAGAACACAAATCAATTGTCAAATATAAATGGTTAGATTGTTATAGACTTACCATAGGTTTTTGAGCTTTTTTAAGATTTATGCATGTAGACATTTTTGTAATATAAAACAACCACAGAGTTGGCTTTTTAATTTAAAACATCCTTGCATGCCACAAATATTAAGTAGCCTTTTTTCAGTAAGGCCTAGTTACTGCCCAGGCAATACTTGGGAGATGTAGAGTTGGGAATAGGGGTAACTTTTTTATTTAAAACAATTTGTATTAATTACTGCACTATTTTTCCTTATATTGCATGCATGTGTAATAATAAGGAAAATGATGTGACTTATCAGTAACCATGTTAAATAGAACCAGGTACTTAATACTTTTTTGTATCATTTTCTTTAATTCTTTGTATTTTAAACTTATTGATGCTTCAGTAACAGTTCTGGAAACTCCAGTCAGTTTTGCTGCTTTTCTTAACTGGGTCTGAAGTTAAGCGTCATAATTACACTTGGAAATGATTTAAAAGATGCAAAGAGAATGAATAGCGTTCTTTCCATAACATTTACTTTTACCTGTGTATTGAGACAGGTTTGGTTTAATTAGGAAGTGAAATATTAGGGCTCGTGCGACCATTATGCTCCAAGAGATTGAGAGTAGGTGTTGAGAACGCACATTCCTTTCCTCCCCTCTTCTGTCCTGCAAAAGTTCCTACCACCCTGCACATTATATAACCATGCTTAATAATCTTCCAGCTATACTTTCAAATCCTTTTAAAGCAGAACCCTGATTAGCATTAACTTTTACAGTTGGTGCTCATGCATCCTTTAATCCTGGTTAACGCCAGTGAAGAGGAAGCCACACTAGAGAACAGGGGAGGGATTGGGAGGGTGATCCTACAACCTGCTGCCCAGTCCTGTGCTTTGGACCTTGGTAACTAATAATCAAACACTGAAAAAACTGCAAGGTGAATAAATCTCAAGAACAGTGTTGTCAACCATTTTTATTTCTAGAAGAATGGATTTTATTTTCTCCATTATATTCATCTCTTATTCCAGGATTTAAACATTGCTAAAACATACCAGGCAAACTTCAAAGAAGGGCAGCAGGGTGGGGGGTTGGGTATCCTGCAACTAAAAATTCAGCAATTTGGCAAATTAAGTGCAACAGTAATTTACTGCATCTTGAATTTTCAGTTATAATAGTGCCATGTTTATTTTGTGAGCTATGCTGATTTTAAAATAACTTGCCATTTTGGACATAATCAGTTTCTGAGATTATCTACTTCCATTTGGCGTAGTTATAAGAAAGCTTTAACTAGCATATTGTCCCAAGTGTTGAACACCAAAGCAAATTTAACAGCATTTGTTTGCTACTTGAATGAGAAAATTCTCCATTTCCCCTCTTTCTGTATGATGGAGGAATGGCTTGTAACGTATAATCCCAATTCAGTGGTTACTTAAAAAAAAAGTTCTCTGCATGCATTAATTGAAGGCATTTAGATCTAAAGATAAGCAAATGCTGTTGCTCTCAAATTAAGGAGGCACTTTCATCTTAGAGGAGTAACTTTTATGTTTAAGCAGTATAAACTTAATCACTTACTCTCGTCGGAAATCATGTTTGATTTTGTTTGTAAAGAAAATTCAGAGATAGTTTACGAGAATGTTATAGGTGTCCATGGTCCATGGCTAAGAGAATTAATTTACTAGGTTGTGAATGAAACTGGTTAATGCACTAAACGTTTTGTGCCTTGGTCTAAAATTAACATGATTTCTGTGTAAAAGAAAAAAGGAAGGTTCTGTACTCTTTCTACATGCATATCTATAAGATCCTCAATTGGACTGTTCCAGGGAATCCAGTTTGATAAACTGTAAATTCATGCTGTTGTACTAGCAGCTATGCCATTGCCAGATATTTCTGTAATTAAAATGAGCTACTAAAGAAGCAGCTTAAGTTATTTTAATTACTGTTCTTGGAGGGAAAAAATGATGGTTCCTGTGCTTTTGTACAGCGGATGCCTTAAGCTGAATATGGTTTAGGGGATCATTTTTAATTCCAGGAAGGTTTTTCTTTCCTCAACACTGTGATCTGATCTGTGATAAATCTGTCCTATCCATATACAAGTGGCTAACAAGTTAATCACAAACAAACTGAATGTACAAATCTTAGTGCTGGTGCTGAAATCTCTTCAGAGAGTTGTCATGAAACAAAGTTCATTGTTCAAAAAAGTTTTGGAAGCATCAAGTGTCAATCAAAACTGAAGATGAAACACTAATGAATGTTGAATTTTCATGCATTTAGTTTTACCTCCTTTTGAGTTTTTCAGTTAATTCTCTGCTATTTTTATCATACTGTGTCATGTTAAAATTTCTTAAATGCTAACTTTGTTTTGTTTGAGCAGATGAAATAAAAATGCAATATATACATGCTGTTGCTACTGTTTGTGAAATTTGGCTTACTGTGGAAAATCAAGACCATCCTTACCATGTTGAAACAACTTGATTTCTTTGATTTGTAATATGTTGCTGATGCCCTTATAAATGTGTAACTTTTGAAATGTGCTACCACACATGTGCTACAAGGAAATGTAAGGCAGTAGTATGCTTATAACTCAGCACTGATTCTCAATCTAAGCAATTACTGCTATTTTCCTAATTTAAATTGCTTTGGATCTTTGATTTCTCTTCCTTCCCCATGTTTCAAGGTACGTGCACATAAACCACACATGCCCATAAGTTTTACCTGAACACTGTAGTTCATACTATTTGCTTTGACAGTCTCCATTTCCTGTCACCTTTGCTGACATAGGGTGTTGAGTATAAAGATGAGCTAGTTTCACTTGCTGTGTCAAGCTTCACCACTATCAGAACACTTCTAGAAATGGGTTTTAATCCATTTTTCTACACAATGCCACAAATATACTGGCCTGACAGAATAGGTTTTTGATATGAAAAGCTTCTCCAAATTCAAGTTAGAAATAAAAGAAACTAAAACAAAATGCAGACAGTCGATTGGGTCAAACAAAATTACAGAGTTGATTGAGAATCTGGACAAAATAATATTAGAGGATAGCTTACAGATAACTATAACAATGCAAATAAAAGTTAATTTGTATTTGGGGAGATGGTAAATTGCAATCGGGAGGAGTCTGGCTGAATTGTCAGTAAACACAAGATGTAATCAAGTCCTAGGGGGTGGTATTTTGATATTGGGTTGTACAGCTCCCTCTCGTGGTTTCATCGGAAATGTCATGTGTGTGTTGTAAAGTTTTTAAAATGATGATTGAATTTTCTTGCACATATAAAATTAAATCACTCAAGGCGTGGGATGTTTTAAAATGTGTGCACACACAATAGAGACTTGCCATACATCGTTTGCTGAGTGCTCTTGAGACTGAAAGATGATAGAGCACCTACAACTATCTTCTCACAGCTTAGATCACTACAATCATTTATTTTTCCATTTGCTACTTGTCCCAAGGTAACCCGAGTTCTTAACCATATGCCAAAAACATTTGTCTGAGGTAAATGCAAAATATACTGGTAGCAAGGACTGTTTCTCCATCTGAAATCCCACATCTTTCTTCCATACTTTCTTAAAACACCAGGAGACATTGCTGTTTAAGTTTTTCTGTCCTTCTAGAGCCTTCCACACTTCTCAGCTAGTGTGCAACCAGATTGTTGTTCCTTGCTAGGTGAGTTGTCCCATTCCAGTTGCTGCCTCACCCTTGTCTGCTCAATTATATGCCAGTGGTGTTACTGTGGTGCTGATGGTAGTTGATAGAAAAGTTATGCTAAACCAAATAGCTATGCTGGGTATGGTATCTCGGGCAAACACAAGGAATCAAATCCAGAGGTGGTGTTCCATTGACTTAAGAGAGCTTGCGCTAGTGGAATGGCACATCCTTTGGTAGGGGAATGATTTTTGTTCATTCCCTCTGCAGACTCCTGCTCTCCCACACATCATTCATGAAGGTCCCATAACCAAAATTTCAGGGCTCTTGGTAGGCTGCTGCTGGAGGGGAATTGTAGAACAAACCCTTTCCCCAATCTGTGCTACACTTGTAATACTTGGGATCCAGCCCAAAGCTATCAGTTGGGTGTTACACCTGTGTACTTGGTAGCATTTTAATTTTTTTTCTTAAACCCTCTTGGGGCACAGTCTAAAGTCACTGTATAATTTCCTATTATAATGGTAGAGATACTGAGCATTTGGTGAACAGTCTATCACGGCAGTAGAAAATACCTCTGATTGTGTTCAGCTACTTCTAAAAGTTGCTTTCTGGTATTTCTTGGAAAACATGTACCATAAACTCAGGGGAGCCGTCGACTTATTCTAGGTAGGATAGCTGCAATGAGGTTTTTGAACAATTTAAATTTGAACAATTATTGTAAAGATCCCCTACAGTGTGTAGATAGTGGTTGGTTTATAGAACTGGAGATAAAGTGGGAGTGGAAAATTAAGAAATAAGCTTGGGGAACTGCATCTCATAATTACCAAGTATTTATTAAATACAGAATAGCTAGTATTTCCTACCTTGAGACCTGATGACATAGTAGTGAAAGGTCTTGGAAGGTATGGTATCTTCATCTGGGGCAGGCCAAGGAGATCAGAGGCAGTATGAGAAACTTGTGCTGCCTCAGGGCAGGCCTCTTGAAGGACACCGAGTCTTGGTATTTGCCCAACTGGAATTACCTTTCACCAGTCATGACAGTAGGGATTTGTATGGGAAATTCACTGCTTCCAGCTATCTTCAAAACACATCATCCAATTATAGAAAGCAAAGCTGGCATGATAGAGCATGGGCAGCACTCTGCTAAACTGGATGGGATAAACAGGAGATTTAGTAAGAGCATTTTACACAACTAGAAAAAAGGCAGCAGCTATCTAGAAAACATATCACAAATCTCTGGCAAAGTTGCCTTTTTTGAAGATCTTTAAAAGAGTTTCAAATCTGAGAAGGCGTTGATTTTCTTAAAAACAAAAGGAGCCGTTTTCATTCTCCTTCAAAAGTTGGCTAATAAGGCACATCTCTTCTTGCACAAAAGATCCACAAGGGCTTTAAAAGTGTCATGACCTAAAAACAAAATCTTAAAAGACCTATATGGTTAAAAGTATCATGACCTAAAAATTGTTTTAGAAAATCTTAAAAAGACCTATATGACTATTTAAAATGAGAATGTCTGCTTTAGTTGGTTGTGTTTCCTATTAAAAACAACCATAGCTTCATGCTGGTATGCTTGACTTTTTCATAAAATATAATACAAGGAGGAAGGAAATAGCAAACCCAAGTCTGCAAACTTTTGCCTTCCCTACTCTCCTTTTAAGGCTTCGTTTCTGCCTACAAATACAAAATAAGTCATTAGTCTGAATAAACTAGCAAATATTTATCACTGCTTGGATGCCCGAATAATACGTGACTGTGTCCATGATGTTTGTTTAATAAATGTTGCCTAATGTTATGAGTTAAAGCTTAGTAGAGAGCACATAAATGAGAATCACCACTTAAGTTTGTAGCTTCCTTGTGCATCAGAGAAAACTAGTCATGCAAGTACCGGGGTGGGTGGGACTTTTGTCCATTCTGGAATCTTCACTAGTATTAGATTCTGTTCCATCGCTAGTTCTTAACATTCCTGTATTTACCAAATCAACCCCACTTTATTTTTTATGTACCTTCAGCAATAACGTGTCATGAGATTCAGAAAGATTGTTTTGCAGACTCGCTGCTGAACCTTGAATTTGTAACACGATCCAAGCTAAGCTACAGCCATAATCATCATAGTATAACTGCTCACAATGTCTCTTTATATTGCTTAATAACATCAATTCTAGATCTGCATGTAAGTTTTCCTAGGCAACAACCGTGCTCTATTATAAAAATCTGTCTTAAAGTTACAACCCAATAAAATATAATATTAACATTATCTGGCAAGGTAGCAATGTTAAGTAAATTCTTCAATAATTTTTATACTGTTAAGTATCTAATTCAAGAATTAGATTTGATAAAATGTGATATGTACAAATGCACAGCTTAATTTTTTTACAAAACAATCTCAATTCCTAGCTCACAATGCAGAATTCTAGTGTGCTTATGTAAAGCAAGTATATAGATTGTTTCACTTATCTGTAAAATATCCATCAATGACTTGAGTTCCAGTTGTAGCAGTAACTGGGATACGAGCCTGGTGCCAAAGTTACAATGACAAAACAGTCACAAAATAGGGAGAGGGAAGACTGCAATCACAGAGTATGTTCTTGAAAAAAGTGCCTTAATTTCACTTAGAACTGTATGAAATGCATGCTAATTTTCTGTAACCACTTCTAAATCTAATGTGCATGGTGTTGATTGTAAGTCTGCATTAATATTATTGCTCAGATCGATGGCTTTCTTCTATCTTTGTTTCTTCCATCATGTCCATGCTTTTTGCTTTGCTGGTTTTCTAGATGGTTTCTTACTATGGCTCTTGGAACTGAGTTTCCTTATGAAATAAAAGCTAATCTTATGTAAAAAGTGAAAGCTGCATTTTTATTACTAAGTGAATTGTACTTTTAGACATATTGTAGAGACAACATAGATGTGAAGACTCAGAAAAAGTTTGTGATGTTGTGTGTCAGCTATATGGAGTAGGGATGGGCATGAACCTGGGCATGACCCTAAATTCGCAACTAAAATCACCTGGGTCATGGTTTGCAAATCGAGGTTCATGCGATGTCACCTCAATGACCCTCCATGTGATTTTCAGAGGTTCGGGCATCTTGTGGTGGGGTGTGTCGGCAGCAACCAGGGCACACACACTGGCACCAATAAATTATTATCATCAAAGCAATGGGGGATGGACTTCTGCAGCTCTAGAAACACCAATAGTGGACCTCCAAAGCTTGACAGGTAGTGCTGGCCACCAATAAGAGAGCTCACATTCTGCTCTATGGGAGCAGAATGATATATACCCCCAGCTCACGTGCAGCTGCTGTTTCTGTCTGCAGCAGGTACACCACACATTAGAGACAGAGAGGGACAGGAACTGGAAGCCATTCCTCCTGTAAACAATGGGGTTCGGGTGTTTGGTGCTGGTGTGAAGGACTTCACTTTTAAGAAGCTCAAAAGTGCTGTACAAACAGCTGAAGGACTGTAAAAGGTTAATTCTTCACAGAAGCCTCTCTAGACTTGAGTGACAGGCTGTTCCAAGCAATCTGATTGGTTGCTAAGCAGAGAAAGACTTCTGAACTGCATGCTGAGGAGAGATTCAGTCAGATTGCTTTAAGGTAGTTTAGGGAGTAATTCTAAGCAGGTCTACTCAGAAATGTCCCATGTTATTCAGTAAGGCTTACTCCTAGGAAAGTGTTTTTAGGACTGTGCTACAAGATGCTTGCACAGCATCAAATCCAGATGCCCTTAAGAGAGAGCTCTCACCGATAAGAGAGCTCCCATTCTGTTCTATGGGAGCAGAATAATATATATCCCCAGCTCATACACAGCTGTTGTTTTCCATTGGCAGCAGGCATGCCACATGTTAAAGACAGAGAGGGAAGGGAACGGGCTGTGATTTCCCCAGAGAGCACTTAACTGGGGGCACATGTTTTTTTGGGGGGGTGACTCAGCTCCCCTAAATCCAATCCTCACCAAACGTGGAGGGCAGGTAGAGGAGAGTCAGCTGCAGACACACTGTGAGTTTGGCATCTCTAGGTCATGGGGGTAGTTTGGTAGATGGGAACGAGTTTGGTAAATGGGAAGGTCTGTGAAAGTTCATGGCTCGTGTGGCCCCACAAACTGAAATGAAGCTCCATTTTCCTAGTTCATGCCCATCCCTAATATGAAGTCTGAATCAACATCTGTTCAATACTAATCCACAGTAAATTCAGCTGCAGACATGCATGTCAAGTGTGGACTGATTCTAAACCAGCTCTATACAACTGATGAGCAAAGAAGTTGAACATGGCCCATTATCCATCAAAAATAAGCCCCACTGGGAGCTTGATAAGCCTCTAGGTTTTGATGCCTAACTGGTCAAGTGAAATCTAGCAAGGTTGTTGAACAGATGGTAGGCCACAACTTATAACTGCATTTAGTGTGGTAAGTCACAAGTTGTTCTAAACCAAATATATTTTCAGATGCTGAAAGTGGTGTAGTGACAATACAAAAGTGCATTTAATTTATTATTGGGTTGTATCCAAAGAACTGCAAGTAACAAAAAATTTAACAATGCCAAATGAGTTTGTTAAACTGAGGCACAAAGAGATCTCAGGGAGAGAGGATTAGTGAATGATTACCAGAGGGTCTTCCTTCAAGAGAGTCCATAGCGTTTCCCCTCAAAAGAGCACAGGACGTTGCATGGGAATGGGGCCTGCAGCTTGAATGGAAAATCCACGAAAGTGGCAGGCAAGGCTCCCTTTTAACCAAATAGAAATGTCCTCCCCTTGCTCAAAGGTACTTTGGGATCCAGCCTGTTGTATCTAGTTTGTACCTTGTGAAGCTAGTTTGGATACAACTAAGGGCCAAACTAGATGATACCACTTTTGAGTCTGCCATGGGGATGCAGTGCTGTTTTAGAGCTTGTTTTTTAAATGTTTCAAAACACTGGGATCCTGATCCTGTTGGTGACCGCAGCATGAAGGATGAGGGGCTCTTTTCCCCACCACTGTTTTAACTCTTGAAAAGGGGGGAGGAGCCCCTCATCCCCCTGTGTTATGGTCCCTATGGAATTTTGAAAAGTAAAAAAAACAAGGCCTGCCATGGGGACATGGCATCATTTTCAACTTGGGGGGGGGGGCATGGTATCTGATGTAGTTTGGCGCTAAATTAACACATCTTTTCTTTAAAGTTAATAAATCCTTGTGGACTGAAGCTAACAAATATCAATGCATTCATTGAAGAGGAATCATCTGGAAATTGAGAATATTTTTAAAAATGGTTTTCCCAAAGCCATAGTCCTGAGGCAACACCTGGTAACTGCAAACATCTCCTAAATTGAATGTGGCAATGTGGCAACTTTTCTTGAGGCATGTAATGACAACTATTGGAGGGTTGGACTGACCTTGGTGAACACTTCTACATTTTACTGCAGCTTACAGCACAATCAAACACTTCCTGTTGGCAAAATGTTATATCGCACATGGGGGCTACAGTGAGATGGTGCATTAGGTAAAACTGTCCCCCTGCCTGTTACACTAGCAGGAATTGGGCTGAGAAAGCCCTCTGCTATTACGTGTGAGAGAATTTCTTAACTGCAGCCACTCCACTAAGTTCCATGACACACACCTCTTGAAGCTGAGGGACTTCTCAAAAATACTTTGTAATATGGTATGTCAGTCAGGTGTTCATGGGGGACTCCTCCAAGGGAATATTGGCCAGTGTTTTTACTGGGTAAACTATGTTCAGAAGTGGTAGGTTCTCACAATGTTGTCTAGAGGAATAAGCTGTTCTAACATCCTGAACAGTTTTAAAAAGGTTGTTGAGAAAGAAACTGATATTTTGCTGTTTATGGATTTATATCTGCTGACACACACACTATATGAACTGTGCACACACATGTATACCCATAGGCATAGAGAAAGCTGTTTGCATTACCTACTGTGAGAGATTTCACATAGAGGACACTTGCCTGCATTTTATGTTAATGAGGTTTGCACACATTCAGCTCAAGAGCCTTATGGGAAAGAGAAGCATATTTTACCCATTGTTAGCAGAAACACAACTAAGGAGAAGTAACTCCACCATTGCTGAAGGACCTGATGTCACGCAGTATATGGATCTAATCTGCGTCTGAATTACCATTTCTTGTTGGAAGGTGCCTTGTTTGCCTGGGAAAGCCAAGATCTATCTGCACATCAAGGGAGATACAGGATGTCAGAACTTCACACCTGACCAGATAGCTTTCCATGAGATAGAGTTTAGAGTTTCAAATATTGTCCAAACCCCTAAGGTATATGCACCAATGAGTGAGGTTATGGGATGGACTTGTAAGTAGGTGGGTTTAGGTTGCCTGCCACCCACCTGGAGATTTACTATAAAAAGCAAGGACCATGCGTTAGGTCTTTGCTAGCCACAGTCCCCATCAACATCCCCTGTCTTCTTTTTACCCCTAAAGCCCAGCTTTCTATCAAACAACCCTATTGTCTATTTCTGACTTCTTGGTGTGCGCAGCCAACGAGGTCCACGCCTTGCTGGCTGGTTCTAGCAGGTGTGAATTAGCAACATCCCTAGGTCTTATTTTCTTACCCTCAATTCTTCATCGCATCAGACAAGGCTTCAGGAAAGATAAGTATGAACTATACCAACCTACCTCCTAAGTAAAAGAGAAACTATTTTTGCTATTTCTGTAACTCTAAAGGAATGTGATTGTGTGAGAGTGTGATTCTGTTTTGTGTGTATGTGATTTTGATATTGTTCAGTAAAAGACAAATTGTTTTGGAAAACACCAGTCTCATCTCCATCACTGGGAACTCTGGGGCTGACAGGACCTCCGTAAACTTTGGCAAGAACTCACGTTAAATTTAGTTGCCATCTACTGTACATAAAGCAGTTTGGCTAACAAGGTGTACCTAGACGATTACTGATTCATAAATTTGGCTCACAAAAATCTGTGGATTTGTGTGGAAGTCTCAGACTGTTATTAAAATAATGCATGATATCATGTGACTGTATGATGTACTATGAGAAGGAGATGCTGCAAGAACTAAAAATATACTTTTTCTAAGGGTGTTTTTTCCACTTCATTGACTCTGTTACAGTGGAAAGATTATAAAGTGCTGACAAAGGAAATTTCTAGGATTTTTTCAGTGGATAAAGGCAGCATTTTGAATGTATGATTGTATATTATGCTGAAGCAAGTTATCTTGAGAGTTGCCTCAAAGGAGGGTAAAAATTGTTAAAGTATTCCCCAGTTACATCAGTTGTTTTTCTTTTCTTTTTTAGTTTTAAAAGTTTTTATTAAAAATAAAAAATAACAAGTACAGAAAACAGAAATAACAAAACAAGCAAATAATAAAAGATATCTGATATATATATATAAGCCCTAATGTATTAGCATTTTCCAGCTCTGTCATTGGGTGTGCTGTGTGCTCGATCAGCCATTGGCCCATCAACTGCCACTCAAGAGTACTCACATGCCATTGGCTGGGTGCTGGATCCGCTCCTCTCCCCTGACCACTGCCGGCTTGGTCATTCCCTGAATAAATTGCCAAAACTGCTGGGTGGGTCACTTTTCCTTCAGTGGCTGTTGCTAGGCAACCAAACTTGGTTCTGCCAGTAAAAAGGTGGGGGGGAGGCCCTTTCCAGGCCTACTTTGGCCTTTGTGGGGAACTCATTGGGGCCAGTGCTGACTAGGGTTGCCAGCTCCAGGATGGGAAATTCCTGGAGATTTTTTGGTGGAGTCTGTGGAAGTCAGAGTTTAGGGAGGGGAGAGGCCTCAGTTGAGTAGAATGCCATAGAGTCCACTCTCCAAAGCAGTTATTTTTCCAGGGGGAGACCTAGGTCCTTGCTGTGGAAGCTAAGGGGTGATTTCAGACTACTCACAGACTTTCAGCCTAACCTACCTCACAGGGTTGTTGCGCAGATCAAAAGGGGGAGAGGAAAATGATGTAAGCTGCTTTGGTCCCCACTGTGGATAAAGACTACTTTTTCTTCTGGGGAACCATTGTTGCCAATCTCCAGATGAGGGCTCGAGATCACTCAGAATTACAACTGCTCTCCATATGGCAGAGATCAGTTCCCCTGTAGAAAATGGTGGACTCTGTGTCATTATACCCTGCTGAGGTGCCCTCCCCCATGAAAGCCATAACATAGCAGTTAGCACTTCAGAGCTAGACTCAGGTTCTTTGCCCCAGAGCCCCTAGCTATACCTTGTGGCTAATAGCCACTGATGGACCTCTGCTCCATATGCTTATCTAATTCCCTTTTGAAGCCGTCCATGCTTGTAGCCGCCACCACTTCCTGTGGCAGTGAATTCCATGTGTTAATCACTCTTTGGGTGAAGAAGTACTTCCTTTTATCCGTTCTAACCCGACCGCTCAGCAATTTCATGGAGTGCCCACGGGTTCTTGTATTGTGAGAAAGGGAGAAAAGTACCTCTTTCTTTACCTGCTCTTTCCCATGCATAATCTTATAAACCTCGATCATGTCACCCCTCAGTCGTCTTTTCTCCAAGCTAAAGAGCCCTAAGCGCTTTAACCTTTCCTCATAGGGAAAGTGTTCCAACCCTTTTATCATTCGAGTTGCCCTTTTCTGCACTTTTTCCAAAGCTATAATATCCTTTTTAAGGTGTGGTGACCAGAATTGCACACAGTATTCCAAATGAGGTCTCACCATTGATTTATATAGGGGCATTATTATATTGGCTGATCTGTTTTCAATACCCTTCCTAATAATCCCCAGCATAGCATTGGCCTTTTTTTATTGCAGTCACACACTGTCTCGACATTTTCAGTGAGTTATCTACTACAACTCCAAGATCTCTCTCTTGCTCAGTCTCTGCCAGTTCAGACCCCATCAATGTGTATTTATATTTAGGATTTTTGGCTCCAATGTGCATCACCTTGCACTTGGCCACATTGAACCCCATTTGCCATGTTGACGCCCACTTGCCCATCCTTGACAGATCCCTTTGGAGTGCCTCACAATCCACACTGGTTTTCACCACCCTGAACAACTTTGTATCATCCGCAACTTTAGCCACTTCACTGCTTACTCCCAACTTGGAGTATTGTGTGCAGAGGAGAGCAACGAAGATGATTGGGGGCCTGGAGACCAAGCCCTATGAGGAAAAGCTGAGAGACTTGGGGATGTTTAGTCTGGAGAAGAGGAAGCTGAAGGGGGGACATACTTGCTGTCTTTAAGTATTTGAAGGGCTGTCACTTAGAGGAGGGCAGGGAGCTGTTCCTGATGGCAGCAGAGGGTAGGACTTGCAATAATGGGTTTAAATTAAAGGCGGGGAGGTACCAGTTGGATATTAGGAAACACTTTTGTACAGTAAGAGTTGTACAACAGTGGAATCAGCTGCCTAGGGAGGTGGTGAGCTCCCCCTCACTGGCAATCTTTAAGCAGTGGCTGGACAACCACTTGTCAGGGATGCTCTAGGTTGTTCCTGCATTGAGCAGGGGGTTAGACTAGATGGTCTGTATGGCCCCTTCCAACTCTGTGATTCTATGATTCTACGCCCTCCCAGTAAGTTGCCCAGTGGTTACAGCTGGGCCTAGCTCAGTTCAGTCCTCCTTCCAGGGTGCAGGAGGGAGAAAAGCAAATGTGGACCTGGAAGCCAAAATAGCCCTTGAAAGGGCCCTCTCCCTGTCAATGTTCCCTCTGAGCTCCACAGTGTTGTGAGCAAAAATTCTGGTTCATGAATGAAAAAGCTAGCAGCATTAAAGTTGTGAGCGAGTCTACATTTGACTATTGCGTAAATTGGTTTTTTAGAAGATTATTTCCATAACCATAATTCTTTTAAACTATATTTTAAGTATAATTTAAACATTATAAGAGAAAATAGAATCAAGTCAAATTCCGTTACAGAAAATGTTGACCTCTACAAGGGTAGACCAGGCCTCCGGAGAACAGGTCTACCCTCCCCTTTCCACTATTTTAGTAGACATGGCCTCTGGAGAATAGGTCTATCTTCCCCTTGCCACTATATTGGTAGACCTGGCCTCTGGAAAAAGGGCTACCCACCCCTTTCTACTATATTTGTAGACCTGACCTCTGGAGAACAGGTCTACCCTCCTCTTTCCACTATACTGGTAAGACTGCCTTCTGGGGAACAGGTTTACTCATTCCTTTCCACTGTATTGGCAGACCTGGCCTCATACTGTCACCCTGCACTGAGCCTTAGAAAACATACCAGCACTTGGGAGGGAGGGAAACTCTTGCAGTCTACTTTGGGTTTTTTAAGTAAAATATGACAACTAGCATTACAGGACAAGTATAACAGAGGTGGAACAATCACTGTCCGAACCCTGCCTGACCTAACAAACAGGAAGTTGCTTAAATGTTATCAACCAGCCCAAGCTACTTATTTATTTAAATATTTATATCCCACTTTTCCCTGTGACTCAAGGCAGCTTACAAACTATACTGAAAAGCATAATAAGGGTGTGCAAAAAACCCTGATTTTTCCTAGTTCCATTGTAGCCTATGGGGACCATTATAATCAACAGGTCCCATAGGCTATAATGGAGAATCAATCTGGGGGTATCTGGGGCTCTGGGCGGGGTGTTTTCTGAGGTAGAGGCACCAAATTTGCAGCATAGCTGCTGGTGCCTCTTTTTAAAAAATAAAAATAAATCCAAGTTTCAAAAAGATTGGACCAAGGGTCCAATTCTATGGGCCCTAGAAGGAGGTGCCCCCATCTTCCATTGTTTCCAGTGGACAGGGGGAATGCATTCTCTCAGTTGTGAGCAGAGTGAATGCTGCTGGCTAAAATTTTGTGTGCCAGGACCCCCTAGCGCAAAGACCAAGATTTGAAGGCTGGGAATATTGTTGTGGCTGCCTAGCAGTCCCCACAATGGTCTTTCTTAAAGGTACAGGCACTGCTTCTATTATAGGGGGATTAACCCCACAATGTTGTTGTTGTTTTTAGATTTCAGATTCTTCTGCAAACTTGGGGCTTTTTTCAGGTTTCTGGAAATATCAATCTCATCTGTTCATGGCTGCAAATCTTCAGATCTAAGAGTCTACAGATGGGGTCATGTTGAGAACTGGATATATTGCGAATGAAAATTAACAGAGGTGCCCTCTGCATTGAGCTTTTGCTCCACCTTCCTTCTCCAGCTGCAGCTCCCCCCCCCCGCCGCCACATGACGTCATGCTCATTCCAAGTTTGAAGTGTGTGTTTCCTGGGGCTTTCCCCTTTAACTGAAATTATTTTTAAAAATTATTTCATTTGTTCCAACTCAACAGAGAAATGAAGGGGTGGCTGCAGACAACTGTCCATGTGGATGCTTAGTTTACAGCCAATCCAGAGGGGGGGAGGGGTAAACTCCACTACCCCCTCCAGCCTTCCAAAGGCTTTTTTATTTAACAGCTGAACCACGGATCAGCTATTAAGGGGGGAGGGGAGAGGGAGGGAATTCCTAGGCTAGGGGTGTTGGTGACATGACTGTAGTGGGTTAGACGCTTCTGTGCTGAAGCAGGTGAGGCAATGGCAGCAGCAAGCGGTGGTGTGGCTACAGGGCATGCAGACACTGCCCTGCATACACCTCCACCCTGCATGCTTCTGCTTCTTCCACAGTGGTAGAATTTTTCTACTTGGTGCACTCTCTAATCCAGGGTTTGGGTGCTTTACATGATCCACTGTGGGATATGTGAGTGTCATTAGTCGCAACATCTACTGTACCTCTCACCTCATCTCACAGCAGACAATATGTCTGATGGATTCCAGGTGGCTAGACATTCTGCTTGCATAACTACACCAGCTGCTTTCCATATTGTAATTCAGCTATCTGGATAGTATCCAGAGAATGTTCAAGTCTTAGACTGAGTCTGTAATGCAAAAGGTATGGCTGTAGTCTTTGCTCACTTTGTTTGCACAGCTTTTGACTTTTTTGCTCCTGTATATTTTCTGGTGTGTAGCTGTGTGTGTTCTGTCTGTGAACAAGCCCTGCTGCTTTGGATGCAAGAGGCATTCATAAGCAGGAGCTGGGTATGGCTTTCACCGTCCAGTCAGCTAGAAGGTTTTTTTATTTAAGGAGAATGGTCTGAGGAGTTATGCGATTTCACTGTGTCTGATAACACAGTGGGTGTGGCAGCAAGGGGTGAGGTGATGAGAGGGTCTGCCCACAGAAGGATGCACGGCCAAGAGACTGACCTATTTTGATGCATAAACTGAACATTAGTTAAGCTATATGAGAAGTCTAACTGAAAGCACCATCCCAGCTGTACATTTTACTAAATCAGGAAGAGAACTTAAAATTGCTCATGGAAATAACACTCATTGGAGACCAGCATTTTTTTTAAAAAAACCCTTTTGTTGTTGGCTTAACAGCAGAAGCTGAAATGTGGAAGCTATCTATCCCAGAGTAAGGAAGGTTGACTACGGCCTATTACACATGCACAGCTTACTGCAGATAATCCGAGCAGTCAAACTTTTGCCGTCCAAAGTTTATTTGAGCCTGTTCGTGGGGAGGTCGGGATACAAATGGAATTAATAAATAATTAATAAATATTAATTTACACAATTGTCCTATTGCAGCTGTGCAATAGTGTCCGGCAAGCACCTTCCATTTAAATACTCGTGGTTCAGGTTTTGCACATGCATTTTAGTGTTCGTTCCTTGACTGAAAGAGAACAGAAAGAAACACAGGCAAAGAGGGAAAACCCATTGTTGGAACTGACCAGATTTTTCCTGAAACTGACAATCAACTGCAAAGCCCTGTTTTCCATATTGCCAAGCACTAGGGGAATCTCTGCTGTGTTATCAGCCACTGTGAAAAATGGGAGTCACACAATCTCATAATATGAGAGAACATGTTGAGTCTACAGAATGCATGGTAGAACCCACTGACACTGGCACTACAAGCCGTGATCATTGGTTGGCAACTTGTGTGTGCATGCGCCTGTGTAAAGTCTGGTGCAACTCCACCATGCTTTGCACAGGGTTGCAATTTGTATATGAAGGAGTCCTCTGGCAGAAGCTCTGGAGAGCTTTTTTAGTCTTGAGCTAATCAATTGGGGAGGGGGGAAGCTTTCAGCTTCCCAGGCCAGTGTCTGTCTCTTCTTACATCTCATGTCAATTTCATTCCATGATGGGAAATAACAATGACTAGTAGAAGGAAATAAAGATTTCTTTTCCAATTCCTGTTATGGCAACATAGAAACAGCCCAACACATGTTTACTCAGAAGTCATTCCCAGTGGCATCAAGGGGACTTACTACCAAGTAAGTGTGCACATGATTGCAGCCTGGAAGATTCAACTTGCAGCTGTGCAGCACAAGGCTAAATGGCACCGTAGAGATTAATAACTCCCCCCCCCCCCTCCATGTAAAACTTTGCTAGACTGGAGCCCAGGAGAAAAGTATCCTGAAATCAAATACTGTTCATTTTTAAAGCACTGCAAAACTCCTGTTTATTTTGGCTGCAAAAGATTAACTCTCAAAAGGAAATCCAGCCGCATTCATTGAGACTTCCTAGCAAGTCATTAGCATACAAATGCAAGCAATCTTAGCACAAGATTGTAGATGTTTATTTGGAAGGTAATGCCACAGCATTCAAGTGGGTTTACTCTCATGTAAAAGGCATAGTATCACAGCCTTGAAGTCCAGCTGCTATTGAAACCTGCGGGGGCCCCCCCAGTAATTTCAGGATCAGCAAAAGGGGCACAGACAAACATATGCAGAGTGGGAGGAATGACCTCAATGTGGGTGGTGGACTGGACTTGGAGGGACAGGAAAAGGGTGGGGGGATCCGAGGGACTCTGTATGCTTTTAAATTACCTTATGCTTGGAAGCAAAACAAGGGGGAAATCAGCATGAAAGCACTCTCCAAAAACCCAGGGAAACAGTGAACATAAAGCGAACTGAGTGCTGAAGGGAGGAAAATGAATGCAGAACAAAAAAGAAAACCTGACAGACATGCATGGTGAAAGTGAGGCAAAACACCCACTCTTTGTTAGCCACCACACATCGTAAGGGAAAATCCAAAATAGTTTGTTAGGGGGAAATTATATTACCGCAGCATGGTAAACCAGTTTTCAGGTTGGACCATTTAACTGCCATAGAATATTCAGTGCCTTTCATTTGGAGACAGATTTTTCTCTCATGTGTGGTGTGTTAGATCAGGATTCCCTCAATTCCTACAAAAAGGGGCCTCTCCTGTGTCAAACATTCCTCACAGATTCAGTCTAGTGGTTTTATTTGAAAGGTTCAGAAGCTGATCTACAACCAAACCCTTTCTTTCCCCTCTACAGGACTTTCATAATTATTGCTTGGGCCGAAGTGGGGAAATCTCTCCTAGTCCTATTGATCAGCTGCAGGTGTACCAGCTGCTTCTCTCAAGGCCTGTGCAAAACAGGAGTTTTGTGCTCCAAGTGATTAGCTACAGGGGCCTCATTTCCCCTTTTATTCCTGAGTAATTTTGCTCTCCTATCTCTTTAGGATTATGGGTGGGAATCCCCATGATACACTCTCTCTCTCTCTCTCTCTCTCTCTCTCTCTCTCACACACACACACACACACACACACACACACACAGCGTGCACCAGAATCATTTTTTAAAAATGCATTGGGTAGAATTGCCATATGCAGCTAGACCAATGACCCACCAAGATCTACATTGTCTGACAATGACTAGACAATGGCCACCCAGATACATAATAGTATAGTATGGTAGGTGGTGGATCCTACCCCCTATCCTTCCATTCCACTGAAAATAGTTTGAAGCCTTCTTCCAACTTAAATGGCTCTTCTGTTGAAAGAAGAGCCACATAAATTAGAGGGAGCCTCCTTAGGATGCAGCAGAGTTGGCTCCACCACAGTCTATCTAGCACATATAGTACATACTAGTGCGGTATGCTGCCACTGTTCTATGTAACTTTATCCTGTAATCTTTTTACATGTAAAAAAAAATAACGGTAAATGAAAACTGAAATTGGTTGGTTAGCTTGTTATTTTAATCCAAAATCCCAGCAGCACCTTCTCATTAAATATGTAACTAGTCACTAAAATCAGCCACTGTACCAGAAGACTGGAGAGTAGCAAATGTTACACCAGTTTTTAAAATGGGGTCCATAAGGGAACCAAGAAATTACAGGCCAGTTAGCCTAACATCTGTCCCAGGTAAAATAGTAGAAACTGTAATCAAAGATAGAGTTATTAGGCATGTAGAGCAACAAAGTCTGCTGAGGGGAAAATCAGCATGGCTTCTTCAAAGGGAAGTCCTGCCTCACCAACCTTTCGGAGTTCTTTGAGTAACATGTAGATAACAGTGACCCAGTTGAGTACACATTATATGCCTGGACTTCCAAAAGGGTTTTGACAAGGTACTTCATCAAAGTCTCCTGAGGCCCCTGCCACACGGGGGGGAATTGAGGTGGGCAAAGTGCGGCTTATGAAAGCTGCACCAAAAGAGACATGCGGCAGGGGGATCACACAGATCCCGTGAGCCGCCGCGCAGTTTCTCCCCGGCACGATCAGATGCCGGTGGGAAATCCACGGAAGGGAGCGCGAGGCCGCTGGCTGCGCATGTGTGCGCATGCGCAGTTCAGCTGGGAGCCTCGATTGCTCCAGAAGACGCCCTGAGCCCATTGGAAAGGTCGGGGTATAAATGTGAAAAATAAAATAAATAAATAAATAAGATGGGCGCTCCGGCGATCCAACGGCCGTGCTTGATGCGGTGTTTCTGGTAAGTCCTGTTCTGTAGGTGTTTTTTTTTTACAGCGGATTTTCGGCCTGAAGGGCCAGATCGGAGATGGGTGTGCGCCGCTTCCCAGATGTTGCGGTGAGATCGCGCCCATTTGCTGCGCCCCCGATCCGTCCCTCTCCCGGGCCAAAACCTTCCGTGTGACTGGGGCCTGAGTAAGTCTAGCAATCATGGGATAAGAGTCCTTTTATGAATTAAAAATTAGTTAAAAGAAAGCAGAGAGTAGGAATAAATGGACAGTTCTCACAATGAAGGGAAGTAAACAGTGGGGTCCTACAAAGATCAATATTGGGGCTGGTACTATTTAATTTGTTCATACATAATCTTGAACTAGAGATGAATAGTGTAGTGGCTGAGTTTGCAGATGACATAAAATTGTTTAGAATGGAAAAAACCAAGGACAACTGTGAAGAGCTCTGGGAGAATCTCGACAAATTTGGTGAGTGGGCAACAATGTGGTAAATTGAGCTCAGTGTTGCCAAGTGTCAGGCAATTGGGACAAAAAATCCCAACTTCAAGTTTAGGCTAATGGGCTCCGAACTTGATTGAGAGGGGGAAAGATTGTGGAGTCATAGTAGATAGCTCAATGAAAATGTCAACCCAGTGGCAGCAGTGAAAAAGGCAAACTCTGTGTTGGGGATTATTAAGAAAGGAATTGAGAATAAAACAGCCAATTATTATAATGCCCCTGTCTAGATCTATGGTGCTGCCTTATTTGAAGTTCTGTGTTAAGTTCTGGGCACCATATCTCAAAAAGGACATTGCAGAGATGGAAAAAGTATAGAAGAGGGCAACCAAGGGGATTAAGGGGTTGTAGCACCTTCCTTGTTAGAAAAGGCTAAAGAGTCTAGGACTTCTCAGTTTAGAAAAGAAATAACTAAGGGGAGGTATAATAGAGGTTTATAAAATTATGCATGGGGTAGAAAGAATGGACAGAGAGAACTTGGCCCCTGCCACATGGCCAAAGTGCGGCTTTTGGAAGCTGCACCAAAATAAACATGCCACGGCGGGATCACACGGCTCCCCTGAGCCACGGCGCCATTGCTCCCCAGCACGATCAGATGCCGGGGAGGAAGCCATGGTCGGGAGACTGAGGCAGCCGGCTGCGCATGCATCTGCATGCGCAGTTTGGCCAGGAGCCGGGGATGCGCCGGCAGAAGGACGCGCCGGTGATCCCACAGCCACACTTGCCGCAGCCGTTCAGGTAAGACCACCTCTGTCAGTGGTTCTTTTTTGCTGCGGGGTTTCCGGGATTAGGGATGGATCGGGGACGGGTGCGCGCCGCTTCCCAGATGTTGCGGTGAGGTAGTGCCTGTTTGCTGTGGCCCCGATCCGTCCCTCTCCCGGTCCAAAACCCTCCGTGTGACCGGGACCCTTGTTTCCCTCTCTCAAAAATACAAGAACTTGAGGGTATCCAATGAAGTTGATGGGCAGTATATTCAGGATGAATGAAAGGAAATACTGTTTGACTCCATAAGTGATGAAAATGTGAAATTCAATGCCAGAAGATCTAATGATGGCCAGAGACATAGGCTGTTTTAAAAGCAGATTAGAGAGACTCATGAAAGATAGGTCTTTCAGTGGCTACTAACCATGGTGACCAAAGGGAATCTGCATGTTCAGAGGCAGTAAACATCTAAATACCAATGCCAGGAATCAACATCAGGGGGATTTCTCAACCTCTACGCCCTGTTGTTGGTCCTCCAGAAGAACTAGTTGGCCACTGTGTGAGACAGGATGCTGGATGAGATGGACACTGGTCTGATCCAGCAACGCTCTTCTTATGTTCTCCAATTGTGCATTCGCGCTTGCTTTAGACGCTGTTTAAAATAAATGTATGGGACAGTTTTTTCTCTCAAGTAAGGCTCTGCCCTACAGCTTTCACCCTTCTGTCTTAGTGTTGGGCAGCCAGATGCTCTCAATGACACCCAATGAATAGTAGGACTGACATGTATACTGTGTGTGTACTTCTTACCTTACACTGTGTGTACATGCCACACTGAGATATAACTAGTCTTGAACCCTCATAGTATGTATACATAGCAAAAAAAGAAAAACAAAGAAAAAGTTGCTCTTACAGTGATCACATTTTGAAAAGAGGTTCTAAAAACCTGAAAGTTCTAGGTTTTAAATGTTGACATGATAACAAATGTGACCGATACTTACCTGAAAGGGCTGGATTGCTGTGCGGGCTGGAGTGGGCTTTAAGAGGTCCCTCTCTGCTTGATGTAAACAGCTGGAAAGGTGGGAGCCTCAGGTGAGTGCGCCGGCCAGCCCCTCATCATCTGGGTGGGGCCAGCCCAGTTGGCCAGTGTAGATCTTGGCGGGCTCCATGCAACAATGACATGGAGCCCACTCAGGGTGATTTAAGCTGCACTGCCAGTGGACACAACAGTGCAATTTTCATGGGATCCCCACCCTCCCTCCCCATGTTTCAGTTTTTGGGGGTGAGTTTTTACTTTCTGTCACAGCTAGTGGTTTTGTGCATCTGGATGGATCCTTTTGGGGGAGATGGCCTTGTGTGTCCACCTCCGTCTTTGTGGGGACTCCCTTAAGGGGTTTGGGGTTTAAGCCACCATGTGGGATGCCCAGCTCGGGGGCTGTGCCCAGGCTCACCCCAGGTGGAAAACTGGTACCACTTAGTGACACCCACCCTTGTGATACCAATGATATTTGTCACTCCAGGGTTTTCCCCCAGCAGGTGGGCTGTGGGACGTTGTGATTGAGTGGCAGGCAGGTTGTTCGTTTTCCTAGGATCTGCCCCCATACTTCACCAATGCTCCTTGGTTTGCAATCAGTAAAAGCTGTAGCCTGGTTTTATTCCATAAGATGGTGCAGTGTTTTTGTGGATCTCTGTAAGACCTCTCCTTACTAGTCCCTGGGCCTGCAAATGAGGATACCCAACAACCAAATTTACAGTGCCATCTCAAGCACAGTTACACCCTTTGATTTCAGTAAATTTAGAAGGGTGAACTCTGCTTAGGATGACACTTATCCCGCTATTCCTACTTTTGTTATACTTTTCAGTTCATTAATGGATAATTTAATTACAGTCATTAATCTTACTCTTGTTTCCAGTTGGCATTCTCTCTGGAAACTTTTTTCATCCCTTCCCTCTCTGAAAAGCAATAATAGATAAGATAGAAATCATACTAAATAGCAGCTGGGAAATAATGCCCTTCCTTGTGCTACTGTGAACCCTAAGGGAGGAGAAGGGCATTGAAGCAATTGTTCTGAGATTGGCTGAGAGACCAACATTTCCTTTTTCTCAACAATGTGGCTTGTGTTAAGCTTATTCCGGATGTGAGGTAACATACACATGCTATAAATGCTGCATATACGTTTCTAACTGAAATGCACATTTTCTTAGGCCTCCCACAGCTCTAAAAGTTTATTCAGGGAAATTACCATTATTACCATAATTTTTAGTTGGGAAACCAGTCTTTAAAAATATTCTAAATGGTGTAATACTGATGATATAGTCCTGGTCTGTGTGAACAAAGCAGAAAAGTTACCATACTGGGTTCAGAGGTGACTGTTATTTCCCTATGTGTTGTGCTGCCCAGCATCGAGTTGGGAGTTGTGGTAGATTTCACTACTACAACATTGTCATCCCCCCCCCATTTTCTTGCCATAGAAATTTACTAGCATCAGGTGGAAGTACATAGTATAATTAATTCCATGGTCATTTTAAAGGACAAGGGCTTTTTCTTTTTCCAACATAGCCATTGGAGCTTCCGAGTGGTAGAATGGCTTGGAGCGTGTATGGAATTCTGTTGTTCCCCCCCCAACGTTTTCCCACTGAAAAATATCAGCCTCCTCTGAGCAGCTTTTTCTTCCACTGAGGAAAACTTGGGCATTGCTGTATGTTTGCCAGCAAGGATAAAAGCCACTTAGGGATGGCATTTTTCAGTCGGAAAGCAACAGGGAGGAAAGGGTTAAGCGATTTCTCCCTCCCCTCCATGCCATTCATCCCCTTCAAAAGGCAGCCTCAGCAGCTGCATATGGATAACATGTACATTTCTTAGTCTCCTTTTTTCTTATGGACATAAAAACATAAAACTTAAATTCAAAATCAAATGCAGTCCTAAATAAAACCATCTTCAGGTGCCTCCTAAAGATCAAAAGTGAGAGGGCCAGGCACACCTCCCAGGGGAGGTTGTTCTACTGAAAAGGCCCTCTCTTGTGTAGCCACCACAGGAGCTTCTTTGGCTGATGATCTTAATTCCCAAGCAGAAACACGTGGGAGAAGATGGTTGTTTAGATGCCCAGGTCCCAAGACATGTAGGTATTTAAATTCAAAAACAACACCTGGAATTGGGCTTGGGAGTAGATCTAGCCACTATACTATCGATGTCACATGCTTCCAATAGCTGGCCAAATCAGCACTCTAACTTCAGCATTCTCCACTAGTTTCAGCTTCTGCATACTCTTCAAGGGTAGCCCCAAGAAGAATACATTGCAACAGTCCAGTCTAGATGCAACTAAGGCATGGATCACTGTGGCTAGATCTGACTGAACCAGGAATGGATGCACCTGACGCACCAGCTAGAGCTGGGCCACTGGCAGCTACCTGGTTTTCTAAGGTGACTTCTGTGTTGAGGAGCACTCCCAAGCTGTGAACCTGGCTTTTGAAAGGGAGTATGAAAAGTACTGGAGTTCCAGGCGTAACATAGTGAAATCAGGTCATGTTTATTGATTACATCAGGAAACGAAACGATAAACTAGCCGGTCCGCAGCCGGCTTATATTCTTGTCTACACACACCCCTAACACCCCCCAATTCCCGTGATAGGTTCTCTGTACATGCCCTCAGTAACTATAGGTTCCTTGCAGGATTGGTCTGTGCCTAGGATTTGCGATGTCTATTGTTCTCGGACCCAAAGGTGCGTGTTTGGTTTGACCGCATGGCCAGGCACACGCAGTCACAGCCATCCTAATACATAACAGAGTATAACCCCATCCAAGACAGGAGAGATCTGAAGTCCCTCTTATGCCTCTCTACTAACCTAGAGAACTTCTGTCTGATTAAGCTGATTAAGTTGAGTAAGCTGATTTAAGTTTCAGCTTATTCACTCTCATCCGGTCCATTACTGACTCTAAGCATTATGTACAGACACAATGATGGTGAAGAAATACTGTCTTTTCACCATCATCACCACCACCACCACCATGGAATAGGCTCTAATATGGGCTCTATGCCATGTTTGATCAGTCTTGCTCCAAGTTTTCCACCAGCAGCAATCTAGCTGTTGTCTTTTCCTTTTCATTGCTATCAGTTCCCTGGTGAACCAGAGGCACTGCTTAGCTTTTTTAGAATGGAAAGGGCACTTGAGTGATTGTGTCAACAGCCCAAGCCATCTCACTATTCCAGAGAGTTGGTCAGGGCCTTGGCAGAATTGTTAGCAGCTGAGGTGAGGAAATCCCCATCCATCAATAGGAAGTCATTAAGTCCATCAGGTGCCTGGGGTGGACCTTCTTAATGGGTCTACCACCCCCGTGGAAGAAGAAGGAAGCAGTAAGTCTAAAATGTGTCAGGTAATGATCCGTTCATGACAAGAGAGTAAGCTTTAACTCCCCCACCCCAGATCACCCTCCCCATCAGTGTAATAGACCAGATCCAGTGTGTGTCCTGCTTAACATGTGGGGCCAATAAATACTTGGGACAAGTCCATGGTTGTCACATAGGCCCTGAAATCCTGAGCCACTCCTGACAGCCTGGCCTCAGTATGGATGTTAGTTACCCAAGGCCACTAGTCTCAGGGTCTCTACCAGTACCCCTGAGACCAGACTGGCAGGCTCAGGAAAAGAGACAACTAGGCAGCAAGGTGGATGGTACACCAGCAGAATCCCTACCCTGTCGCTTGATCTGCTCATAGAGCATGTGAAGAAATACTTAAGAAATATTTCGGAGTATGTACAAAGTGTAGTTTCCTTGCCTTTGTATTACAGGGAGGCCTTCCAAGGAGATTTGAATCCCAACATCTCTCTTAAAAGAGCTTTCAATTAAATATATGGCCAGGGTGAGTGACAACATTTTAAACTACAAAAACTGCAGTAAAGTTTTGCTTAAGTCACCTGAATATCTGTTTCCAGCTGCTGCCTGCCCCAATGAATCTCATATCATTTCAAAAATGCCTGAGAGTAATGACTCTAACAGAAAAGGAAGGTCTTTGGGTACTTGGAGCCACAAAAAGCATCTCTCTTCTCTTTCCTCTCACGTATGATTTTCAGAAGGCAATGCTGAGGAGACAGCTACTGTGAGAAGTTGTGAAAAGATGATCTCTAATCAGAAGTTATTTTCGGTCTTTGAGGGAGCCTTTAGTGTAGCAGCTGATTTGCTCTTTGGGGATTTAACCTTTGTTAAATGATAAAGATGATCTGGCCCAGAAAAAAAGAGAGAAAGTTTTGAACTTGGCTGTGATCTCCTCAGTGACATTACAGTGAATTTATTTGGGTCTCCACAAACAAGTGACAACAATGTAGATAAAACCTAATCTGTGTCTTTAGCTTCCGTTGGTTCTAAGAGCATTTTCAGTCATTTGTGTCTGAATAGAATTTTATAGAACTTGCAGTCCAATCTGCTTACTTGACAAAATGGAAAAAAACCTCTATAGTCTTGCTGGTGCTTTTAGCAGCATTGCCAAGAGCTGAACTCATTGACAGGAAATGATCTCAACCACAACTCTGTGGAGACAGATGTGTAGTTGCCCGAGGAAAGCTCTCATTTGCTACAGCTTAAAAAACACACCAGCATAAAGCTCTGACTGACTTGCGAGGGAGTAAGGAATAGTCTAGGGTAGAAGACTGTGATGTCACAGTGTTAATACAAGTGTGTGAGGCACAATTTTACTCAGGCGATTTACATGTGCAGCTTAAGACCCTCTCTAAAACCTAAGTAGTCACTGAAACTATCTAGCTATGTCTGGAGTGGCAGTCTCTGCAATAGAATACAGGTTGTCTCACAGGATATACAAATACGTTATAATGAATATCTGGAATTTGTTGAATGTTGACCATTCCAGACACATTTTTTGAATATCTGAAATGTTAAAGACATACAAACAAAAAAGCAACCTAGACAATAATACAAAAATGCCCTATATCTAGCATATCTAGTATATAATCACATAGTGCAATATACAGCAGCCATAACAGATCACAACAATTGTGTATCAGTGTGCACAAACCCTAATAGTCAAGTACAAATCAATACGTAAAAAACATCTAGAACCATATATTTAAACTTCAAAACTATAATGGTCAAATATATATCAGTAAGCAAAAACCTGGAAGTGCCTTGAACCAAATGCCAATGTTTACACCCAGTACATCTAACCTGATGGGGCATTGGGTGATATTCCATAGACCAAATAACTCACATTGTAAAAGATCTCCTGAAAGGTTATCAGACTTAACTTCGTAGTTACTTTTAGTAATACAGTTTCTTTTCAACTGTAAAAACAGACTATAAAGTAAATTCTCCTCAAAATAATTGTTATCATGAATTTCTATCCATGGTTTAGAATACCCCTTCACTTGTACAGTAGAATTATTTCTATATACCATAGCATCCAAAAATGGAATATCCGTACAATCCTCATGATGGTAGAATTGAATGTGAGTTTATGGTATTCACCTAGAGCTCTTTCACCTGTATCTTTAGTTAAAAAGACAATAAAATTGTACCAGTATATCTATCATAATATATAGACTGTGAATGACATTGATTTATACTGGAATTTAGTAAGAGATTGGTCTCTAATACAGTCATATATAAATTTTGGCCTAACCTCATCATGAGGTATAGAAGTGTACAAGTGGGAACCCGCAATGATTTGTGGAGTGTATCTCATTTCCCTCTGCCCAACTATTTCCTCTGCCCCTTCCTTGAAAGCCTCCCCCGGCCTCTCCCCTTTTCATGCCTCCTTGTCTCTTTTGCATCAACCAGCCAACCTATATTTATCTCCTTCCCAGCTTCAGTTTTATGGCAATGTCAGTTTTATGCCAACCCATGTACCCAGGCAACCTATGGCCCAATTGCGCGATGCCAATTTCCAGAGTGGACCTGGTTGCACAATGGGGAACTTGCAAGGACTTGGGAGGGGCACCCCATTCCCCCCTGTCTCATTTTCCCCACACCATTACTTATTCCCCTCCGCCTGGCAACCCTATATCCTCACTCTTCTCTGCTTCCTTTTTTCCTTACCAACCACACACCAACCTAATTTTTATCTACCTCCCATTTTCAGCAATATTTATTACTTATTTACTTTATTTATAGGCCACCTGTCTCCACAATGGGGATCCAAAACAGCTTACAGCATTGTCTTCTCCATTTTATCCTCAGAACAACCCTGGGAGTAGGGGTGGATTGGGAGTGAAAAACCCTGGAAAAGGCCCCCCCAGCCATCCCTGGCCCTACTCTCTAAAGGAGGGGGGGAAAGAGGATGAGGCAGTTTGCCCAACCCAAGGGTAGAAGGGAGGAGGAGGAAGAGACAGCCTGCCTAGCCAATTGGCCAGGTACTGCTTTTCTTGTCTCAGCCAGCCCCTGGAAGGGCTGGGCACTACTTCCTTCATCTTGCATGGGCTGGGTGCTGCCTCCCTCATTTTAATTGGGCCAACTGGGCACCGGCCAGGCTGAGCCAGATGCCACCATGTGCCTTGCATCACCTTGTGTGGGGCTCAACTGAGCTGGGAGCCACTGTCAGCTTCCCTTCATGTGGGCCTCAGCCAGGCTAAGCCAGGCACTGCCGTCTGCCTCACCTCATGAGCAGCTCAGCCAGGTTGAGGCTGGTGCACCACTTGCCTTGCCTCACACAAGGCTTGGCGGGGGGGGTGCTGCCATCTGCCTCACCTTGTGTGGGGCTGGGTGGGTTGGGCATCACCAGTTGCCTTGCCTCATATGGAGCCAAGCTGGGTGCTGCCTCTCCCACCTTGCACAAGTCTTGGTAGGCCAGGCTCAGTCTTTCTGTCACTGGGCTGGCCCAGCCAAAGTGTGGTGGGAGGCCATCAGCTCACTGGGAGGCAGCCTGGTGTTCTTAATGGCCAAATCCAGCAGTGCCTGTGAGGTAAATTAGGTTGAGAATGTGTAACTGGCCCAAGGTCACCCAATGAGTTGCCAAGTGAGAACAGGGATTGGAGGTCTTGGTTTGAAACTATAACCACTATACCAAGCTAGCTTTTGTGGGATGGCTGGTGTTGGGCAGTAGCAAGCAGCCTAGCCTGGGTGAGTCATACAAGGTGCATGGTAGCAAGTCATCTAATGGCTGCTGCAAGGCCCAGTCACTATAAATCCTCCCTCAAATGCCAGAATTGTTCTGGAAATGGCCCTACCCCCTCCACCTGCCTTCTCCTGACAGAAACCAAGTCTGAAATGCTGACAAATCTTTTTGGTTGCCTAGAAATGGCTACTGAGGGCATCTGTTTCTTAAAGCTACAGGCATTCCTTTTATCTTTTTGTGTGTTTCTCCCCAATGCATTTTAAAAAAGATTTCAGATTCTTCTGCAAACCTAGGGCATTTTGGGGGTTTCTAGAAAGATCTGTGTTGTCTGTTCATTGTTCCAGTCTCTGGATTTAAATATGTTCAAATTTGGCTGTGTTGAAAATTGGATTATACAAGAAAATTAGATCTCATCTCTCCCCCATTGATAAGCCAGCACATCCAGGCACAATTGCTCACCTTGGACCATGGCAGCAGCAGTGTCTGGGAGCTGCTCCAAGCCCAGAGTGGCTACCATAATCTGCTGCTGCCACCAGGCCCCAAGCAGCATGCAGAATCCCCTACTGCAGCCAAGCCTGGAGTGGCTCCCAGTGTGCTCAGCCATCACAACCAAGCACTGAGTGGCTCCTGACATGTGCTGATGCTGCAGCTGGGCCCTAAGCAGCTCCTGAAGCTGTGACAGAGCCCTGAAGTATTCCCAACGCGAGCCCAGCTGCTGTTGAAGGTGGGTCTGGAGTGTCTCCTGGTGCCCTCCACATTAGGAGCAAAGTAAGTGTGTTGTCTGCGCTTTTCAATTAAAAATAAATGGGGGAATTTGGAAGGAAACTGAAACATTTCAGATTTTTCTGCACACTTGGAGTACTCCCCAAGTATGCAGAAAACTCGCTTTAGCCTCTGTGTGGCCCCAATCTGTGGATTTAGCTATTCGCAGATTGTGGCCACATGTGACTAATAGTATATAGATTATAATAAAGAAAGGATATCCAGAGTGAAAAATCAAATATTCTCAACTAACAAACATTTCCAAAAAGAAATTAACACATTGCACCAAAGGTTCCAAAATAGAACTAGTACCAGGGTATCCTGGGTGGAAGAAATTTCCTATTATGGATCTTGGGTAATATATAAAAAACTGGAAACCTTGGTGAATTTATTTGTTTATTTACTATTTACAGTCTGCCTTTCTCATTTAGGCTCAAGGCAGACAATAAAATATGATTAAAATTCAATCAAACAGTAAAGATTTCCAATAAGACAATGCAGTGGTGTTAGAACTGAAAAACTAAGACAAGAAAACAAAGCGGTTTAAGGCAATAAAGCAGTCTAAAATTTGAAATACTATTATAATGATTTCATGTTTTGGTGTGTATGTTTCTTTAAATGTTTAGTTTGACTGCAGTAATGTAAGAAGAGTGATAGAGGGAGACAAGTGTGAGGTGATTGGCTGATGACTCAGAATGTGGGAGGAGGGGTGTCTATGAGGTGATTCTCTGTGTGTGAAGTTTGAAGAGAGAGCATAGTCTGTGTGACTATGGGAGTTTTTGAGTCTATTCTGTGTGAATAAGACAAACAGTTTAGTCAATGTGAATATAAGTTCTGAGTCTACTCTGTGTGTATAGGACAAAGACTTCAGCCTGTGTGGCTATATAGATGAGAGAGAGAGAGATTAGACTGAGTGTCTAAGCCTGTCAGAGTGGAGTTTTGGAGTTTGAGAGACTGTTCGTGACACCAAGCTTTGTCAGTTATATTTACAAGATCCTTTCTTCAGCAACAGTTCAAAATAACTAGACATCTATTTTGTTCTTTATTAAATTATTTTTGTTTAAACTTATTCCAGCAATCAGATTAGTCCTTCCTCAGGGTCACATGGTCCTCTGAAGTGCCCAGACCCTAGGTCATTCTACCAAAAGAGAGAGATTTGGCATTTTTAATTCCTGGTGGCAACAGAAATCTATCAAGTTTAGGAAGGCAGGAAAAATCAAACACCTCGCGGGAACATTTCTGCTAAGCATAATGCTCTTTGGGGGGTATACCAGGAAAGACAGTCTGGAAGATATGTGGGTCCCTGACCGTTAAGGGCCTTAAAAGTCAATACCATAAACTTGAACCTGATCCAGTACTCCACTGGAAGCCAGTGAAGCTCACGGAGCACAGGACTCTGAGGACCCGTGCTGTCCCCTTCTGGATTAATTGGAGTTTCCAGGACAGTTTCAAGGGTAGCTCCTTGGGTAGCCCCAAGTAAAGCAAGTTACAGTCATAAAATCTGGAGGTGACTGTTGCATGGATTACGGTGGCTAGTCAGGGTAAGACCAGATGGGCCAGTTGCCGGACCTGGTGGAACTGGTAAAATCCAGTCTGGTAACAGTTGTGACCTGGGCTTCCATTGATAAGGAGGCATCCAGGATCACACCCAGGTTCTTGATGGTTGGTGCTGGTGTCAAGGGGACACTGTCAAGAGCTGGGAGATCAGAATTATGTTTTTTCCTTCTAAGGGCAGTCTTACACAGGCATGTTTTTCTAGGCTTGTGAACCAGCAAGACTCATAAGAATTGTTATTCTTGTCCTTCTCCCACTGCTCTTGTTTTTGCTACCAAGAAACAAAGCATCCAGGTGCTCCCCCCATGCTGCTAAGGAATGATGTAGGTGGCGCTTTCGAGACCATTGGCATGTTAACGCTGGGCTCTGCTGGTATCACATCAGTGCAGGAATGGGAAGATTTCTAAAGGATTGTTCTCAAGCCCCGCGTTTGTGAAGCCACTGACCAAGGCTATTGCCATTGGGCTTTTCAGCTCCTCACTGACTGGATGTCCTCTAGCTTGGAGAATCTGGTTTAGCAGCCTTAAATTTAGTTCAAGGGCTGGGCTCATCTTAGAGATGCCTAGAAATCAGAGCTGGTGATAGTTTTTTTAATAGGCCCTTAGGAACATGATGGTCAGGAGCCCCTCCAGACTGTTCTCCCCCAATGGTAGCTACATTTCTTTCAGGGTTGCCAACCTCCAGGTGAGGCCTGGAGAGATCATACAATCATAGAGTTGGAAGGGGCCATACAGACCATCTAGTCCAACCCCCTGCCCAATGCAGGACCAGCCTAAAGCATCTCTGACAAATATCCATCCAGCCTCTTCTTGAAAGCTGCCAGTGAAGGGGAGCTTACCTCCTCCCTAGGCAGCTGATTCCACCTTTGAACCACTCTGACTGTGAAAACGTTTTTCCTAATATCCAGCCAATACCTTTCTGCATGTAATTTAAACCTGTTGCTTTGGGTCCTGTCCTCTGCTGCCAACTGGAACAGCTCCTTGCCCTCCTCCAAATGACAGCCCTTCAAATATTTAAAGAGAGCAATCATGTCCCCCCTCAATCTCCTCTTCTCCAAACTAAACATTCCCAAGGCCCTTAGCCTTTCCTTGTAGGGCTCAGTCTCCAGACCCCTGATCATCCTCGTCACTCTCTTCTGCACCCTCTCGGTTTTGCCCACATCCTTTTTGAAGTGAGGCCTCCAGAACGGCACACACTACTCAAGGTGCAGCCTGACCAAGGGGGCTATGACCTCCTGCCATTTCGATGCTATGGCTCTTTTAATACAACCCAAAACTGAACTTGCCTTTTTTGCCACTGCATCACACTGATTGCTCATATTTAGTTTACAGTCTACCCTTACCCCAAGATCTCTTTCACATACACTACTCCCTAGAAACGTATCCCCCATCCAGTATTTGTGCTTGACATTTTTGTGGCCCAAATTGCAGCCAATCTCCAGATGGCACCACAATCCTGAGTCTCCTCTTCTCAGCCGCAGAACCTTCGTCTTTGCAGGATTCAGCCTCAGCCAGCTCTGCTTCAACCATCCTACCACAGCCTCCAAACCCTCAGCCAGGTTTGCTGGGGAGGTATCCAGCTGCCTGCCCATCAGCAGATATAGCTGGATGTCATCAGAATACTGGTATTATTAATTAGTGTGCTATTAATTAGTGTTTACCTGATAGCATCACCTAAACGTCTAACTACCTCCTGACAATAATCTTTCTTACTGAGGCTCACCAAGGCACCACCTTTAACAGCTGGTATGATAACAAGAGCTAGTTAAATCAGTTTAAATATATCCGCCCAGGATTCAGCAAGGATAGGCTCTAGGAAAAGACAAATATAAGGTCCCCCCTTTTTTTTGGCCCCCTGAAGGGGATTTTTTGTATTGCTTTTCTAATAACTACAAACAGAAAATTAGGAAAGGGAATCTACAATCTAAGGGAGAAAGTAAAGAAAACCCTCTAAAAACCCAAAGATGGTGATCATACATACATTTGCAAAATTACCTTTAAGTTTAAACACAAGTTAATTTTTGTTGAAAGTTATCATCTATTTAAATATTTAGATATTCATCAACAATTCTAGTTTCATAAAAAGACTGTAAAAAGATATACAATATACTTGTTTTAGATACTCCAGAGTAGATTAACAATCTATTCCCCCCCCTTTCTGTGTCTCAATTGATAGCATTGTTTGGGGGCAGCGGCCCCCAATTTAGAGTAAGAGTCTTCTTCGGAAGATCCAGCCACTCCTTCTTCTTCATGCATTTCCTTTTCGAGTTTAGACAGGCGGGAACAAAGGGGAACCAAACACTGCAAGATACCAGCTTGCTGAAAGGGTCACCCAGCGGGCTGGGCTGAGAGGAAACGGGCCCTGAGGCCTCAGACGGGCCTTTCAGTCCTACTCTTTGTCTCTCCCCCAGACTGAGGCAAACTGGGAGATGAAGGCCAACAAGACAGGAGGAGAGTTGATACGGAGAAGAGGGCCACGTGTGGATGGACGGACGGGAGACGATCCAGAAGGCAAGTTCTTCCGCGAAAGCGGGAGGCTTGCAGTGTAAGCAGGGGGTAACTGGCAACTTGAAGCCTGGCGCGACACCAGGGTCTGAAGCTCCCGATTGTCATGCCTGCCCCTGCTGATGTCATGCCTGCCTTTGCTGATGCCCCTGAACAGGCTCCTGAGGACCCTGAACAGGCTCCTGAGGACAGTACTGCAGCAGAAAGGCAAAGACTGGATCCTGTAGCTGAAAGCTATCTAAGTGGTGAGGAGGATAGAGCCTCCCAGGGAACACCTGCAAGGGATCAGTCTCTGCTGCAGCCCAGTAATTCATCATCAGACTCGCCTCCACCTGTAACCAGGCTCAGGAATGTAAGAAGACAACAGCTGAGAGAGCGAAGGCAGAATGCACGCATGCGTGCCAGAAGATCTCTTAGCCCTGATTACTGACAGGATCCTGTCCTCACTCCTGGCTAGCTAATGAGTTGATTAGCTAGCACTGTATATATGCAAGTCTGTTGCCAGCAGTCATTTGTGCTGGCAACGTCGTTTGTTCAGGACCTGAATCCTTGCATCTCTGCTCCAGACCTTGTGGAATTCTTCTCGGCTTGATCCTCGGCTTTTGACCTTTGGCTTTGTTGACCCTGCGTTCATCTCTGACTCCTCTGGTATTGTTGTGATTTATGGACTTGAAACTTTGGTATGTCTGACCCTGCTTTTGGACTGTGATTTAAACCTGCTTGAACCTTGCTACCTGATTTGCCCGGCTTGACCTCGGACTGTTCCTGGACTTTTGCTTGCTTGTGTCACGCCCCCTGGTCCTGCCGTGACAGGCATTTTCCCCCAAAGCCTGTAGTTTTTATTCATCTTTTTTGAGTTGGTATCAATCTCTTTAAGTTCTTGCTCCGTTTTTTTTTATTATTTTCTGTGTGTTCGCAGCCATTTGTGCTTGTGTATTGAGTTTATTGTCAATTGCCGTAATTTTCTCCAGTAGGAGGCAAAGTGCTTCCGACAACAACCTTTGGAGTTCCGCTGTTGAGTTCTGACTAGGCACAGAACTTGCAGGGCTGGAACTTCCGGGAAGAAGCTTTGTTTTCGTTTGTTTGTCTCTCTGGTCCTTCACAGGTGGCGCAATGTTTGAGAGTTGTTTACTTTTATTAAAAGTTTGTCATAGTTTCCGGAAGTTCTTATATCATGCGGTAAGCTCTTACAGTCTCTTTATTTTAATCCATTCACTTTTTGTAGTAGTGGCTTAAAATTCTTAAACAATTCTTAGCAGAGGAGAATCCCCTCCCCCCCTCATTTTCTTTTGGGAGGGCCGTGCGGTTTTTCGTTGTTCTCGCTTGTATTTAAACTCACATTTCCAACAATTGTCCGCTTGTGTCTGAAATCGCTTGATCACCAAACGCTTGCTCCGGTGTGCTGATCTTGTTCCCATACAGGATGCTCCACAGACCGTTGGGGCTTTGAGTAGCCCCCCCTCACCAGCTTTTCTCACCAGAGGGGGGCGCTGGCAGGCTTCTCCTGGAGGTCCGGGGGAAAGCAACTGCCATGGCGATCGCCAAGACGGGAAAAAACTAAGGTCCTTTTTATCTGTATGTCTGTAATACTGGTATCCTAGAGTATCAGTGCCTTTTCTTTTCTAAGCTCTCCAATCTGCCGGTTGTCACGGCAGGACCAGGGGGCGTGATGCAAGCAAGCAAAAGTCCAGGAACAGTCCGAGGTCAAGCCGGGCAAACCAGGTAGCAAGGTTCAAGCAGGTTTAAATCACAGTCCAAAAGCAGGGTCAGACATACCAAAGTTTCAAGTCCATAAATCACAACAATACCAGAGGAGTCAGAGATGAACGCAGGGTCAACAAAGCCGAAGGTCAAAAGCCAAGGATCAAGCCGAGAAGAATTCCACAAGGTCTGGAGCAGAGATGCAAGGATTCAGGTCCTGAACAAACGACGTTGCCAGCACAAATGACTGCTGGCAACAGACTTGCATATATACAGTGCTAGCTAATCAACTCATTAGCTAGCCAGGAGTGAGGACAGGATCCTGTCAGTAATCAGGGCTAAGAGATCTTCTGGCACGCATGCGTGCATTCTGCCTTCGCTCTCTCAGCTGTTGTCTTCTTACATTCCTGAGCCTGGTTACAGGTGGAGGCGAGTCTGATGATGAATTACTGGGCTGCAGCAGAGACTGATCCCTTGCAGGTGTTCCCTGGGAGGCTCTATCCTCCTCACCACTTAGATAGCTTTCAGCTACAGGATCCAGTCTTTGCCTTTCTGCTGCAGTACTGTCCTCAGGAGCCTGTTCAGGGTCCTCAGGAGCCTGTTCAGGGGCATCAGCAAAGGCAGGCATGACATCAGCAGGGGCAGGCATGACACCGGTAAACATTGGGTCACTGAAATGCTGCCCCACATTCACTACCACATATTTCAAAAGTAGAGAATATGCATTAGATCCATATGAAATTTTCCAACAACAAAATATTCCTGACTCTGTCCTCCCTCTGCAGCCCACTGATATCCATGAAATGCTGCTCCTGGGAGACAGGGGGATCCGGGGATTGATGTGAGTGGGGTCTACACTATGAGAGGGGGAATCAGTGAAAACTGCTGGCTTAGACTTGATCCAACACAATATCTGATTTTTGGATGTTCCCAAAATGTATAATCTCTATTTGTGTATATGTTTCATTTAAATTGATGCCATTTTAATGTTTGAAATGTTGGCTGCCTTAGAGACCCAGAGTTGGACAGAAAGGCAGCATATAATTTTTTTAAAAAAATTTAAAGTAAAGAAGGAGCACATTCAACAAACTGCAGACATTCACTGTAATTCACTGTCCTATGAAGAGAGAGTAAACCAATGTGTTGACCTGCTTTTATGAATACACAAAAAAGAGGCTAGACTCTTCCCAGCCAGTTCAATAATTGTCATGATATTAAGAATGCATAATTTCTCCAGTAACTACTGCTAATGAAAATCCATTATTCTATTCTACTTAAAATGCAGTGCGCTGTCGGAGTTGGTCTTAATTGTTCTATATTTTATTCAAGATATTATGTAGGAGATGGGAAGAGCAATGTAGGTCAGTTCATTCTCTTAACCACTTAGAAATTCTCATCATATCAATTCTGTCTGTGTCAGTTTACTAATAACTTGTTAACTATAGTTTTATATTATGAAAACAGAGCCGTATATCTACAGTTTCTTTATCATTCTTAGAGTTGGATGCTTTTATATTAAACATAAAAAACAAATCACTGTATACTATTAGAATATAAACTGAAATCAGCACACTGGACTAGGAAGATGACCCTGGGAAACCAGTTAGTGAAACTGAAAAGTAATGCTGTTTCACCCCACGTCCTATAAAAGCAGTCACCTCCAAAATAAGGAAGCTAAAATTAAAAACATTGGCAAGGCAGTATCTGAGACTGATAAATGTCAAAGATTATTTAAAACTAAATGTAACAAATTTTAGATGGACTGCCAATATGTAGGTACCCTTCTGTATTTCTGGTGGAAATTCCTAATTGTATAATAATCGTGGGAGAAAATATTCAAGGATATTAGTGTAATGATGTCTCAGCAACAAACTTCAAAGACTACACATGGATACTAGTGCTATTTTTCTTACTGAATTATAGGATACCTTATATAAGTATTATCTCCAGTAGTGTCAGCAAGACAATAACAGTGTACTAGAAATGACCTGCATGCCTTCAACAGAAAATCTGGCACAATTTGAGATATACTAATCATGGGAAATTTGACTTGGCAAATAAAGAAACATACTGGCCACTGGCTCGCAGTCCTCAAATATATAGATCTGTCCTCTAATATTCATGTACCACTTAACCAATATCATGTGATTTTGTTGTTTTAACAAATACATAATTTGAGAACTGATATTACTGAACATTTCTAAATATCGTGTATTTTAGTAATACGTGCTGTCATAAATCTAGTTGATTGCATATGTTTTAATTTACTAATTACTTCAATTTTCTTTTTTCTGTGATTTGTGATATTGATTTTTATGTTTACTATGTGCTGAATTGTGAGTAGATTTTTGGAAAACTCTTTAAACAAAACATTTTTAAATCTAAAAAATAAGTTAATTTCTGCAGATTTAACTGGATTACCGTATCTGCTTTGTTTGAAAAGTCATGGAAGCAATGTGTTAATTCTATAAAAATCAAAATATCTCACTGGTTCCAGATACCCTCATTGTTTTTTTCTTTAAAGATAATTTTTATTTTAAATTTTATATAGGGTACAGAAAAAAAAAAAAGGTTTGACGGGGAAAGAAAAATAAACAAAAGGCACTTTTTTTACAAATATTCAAAACAGTTTGTTGTTGTTCAGTCACACAGTCGAGTCCGACTCTTTGCGACCCCATAAATAACTTAATAAATCTAGGTAAATCATTATAACATTATAACATTACCAATAATGCTGTTTCCCTAAAATACATGATCCGCTATTCCTGATCTGAAAAAAACTATGACAAAAATGTGTAAACAAACATTTTATATCAATTTAAAATTGCCAGAAAACCATTTAAAATTATTTATAACAACAAGGAAATAACAAGTATAAAAAATTACAAATAACTGATAAAAATCATATTATGAGGGATTGGAAACCATTGATTAACTGAATAATCAAAATATAATACTGTATTGCTCTTACAGCTCAAGATACCCTCACTGTTGAAAGTGTCTGTAGAGCTGCTGAAACAAGTGCCACACTTCCACACTGTAATTTCTGTCACTTGTTTGTCTCTATTGCTTCAGGGTTGTCCCCCCCCCCCTGTGTGTTTTGCTTTCTCTAGTAATTCCAGAGGGAGCAAAACATTTGTGGAAAGGGGGGAGAGGACCCAAAGCAATATGGAAAAACAAGTGACAAAAGTGACAGTGCAGAAGTGGCCCAAGGCTCAGTACACATAAGATACAACGAGAGTTCCAGTAGACAAAGTATTAACATCTGTTGCTGTTGTTCAGTCGCCCAGTTGAGTCCAACACTTTGCGACCCCATGGACCACATCATGCCAGGCCCTCCTGCCTTCTGTCGTGCTTAATTTCATGTTTGCTGCATCAATAACACTGTCTAACCATCTTATCCTTTGCCATCCCCTTGACCTTCAGTCTTTCCCAGCATCAGGGTCTTCTCCAGTGAGTGCTCCCTTCTCATTTGGCGGCCAAAGTATTTGAGTGTCAGCTTCAGTATCTGGCCTTCCAGGGAACAGTCAGGGTTGATTTCTTTTAGGACTGACTGATTTGATCTCCTTGCAGTCCAAGGGACTCTCAAGAGTCTTCTCCAGCACCACAGTTCAAAAGAATCTATTCTTCGGCGCTCTCGGCCTTCCTTATAGTCCAACTCTCACAGCCATACATTACTACTGGGAATACCATTGCTTTGACCATGCGGACTTTTGTTGGCAGGGTTTAGGTCTTCTTCACTTTCTGCCATTAGAGTGGTATTGTCTGCAAATCTGAGGTTGTTGATTTTCCCAGCAATCTTAATTCCGTCTTGTGATTCATCCAGGCCGGCATTTCGTATGATGTACTCTGCATATACTATTAAATAAGCAAGGTGACAATATACAAACTTGTCATACTCCTTTTCCTATGCTAAACCAATCAGTTCCATTTCTGGTTCTGTTGCTTCTTGACATACAGGTTTCTCAGGATCACACCGTCATGGTTGTCAAGGACATCTGTAGCTTGTATGAAAAGTATAACTAAACAAGTAGCTACTTTCTTTTAAGAATGAAGGAATGTGATACTGGCTCTATTGTGAGAAGCAAGAGTATTTGAGAGAAATCTGATTCAGGCTGAGGGAAGCTAGATTGATCTTGGTATCTTTCTGCTGTCACATTTGCTGTGTGACTTAATAGGACTCCACATCTTTCTTAATTCCTAGATTTTAAAAAACAAAACAAATGGAAGCTGTATTGATTTCTTCTCAATTTCCCCTCTAATCTGATATCTTTTATGTGAGGGACAACAAGATAGCGTTTAAAATAGAATATACTGTACATGGATAAACTAAAACACTTCATAAATTATGAAAATGTGTATTATGTCTTAATATGATAAGCACAATATTCTGTGATAAAGTTACAATTCTCCGTATTCTTGTCTGAAAATACTGTTCCAAAAATACCTGCATTTACAATTGGAATGTTGATCTCTACACTAATCTGCGCAATCGAGACAAGCTGAAATTTTTTAAAATCATTTTTATTTCTTTTCAAATTAACATACAATACACAGTACATCCAAACATAGGTACAATACATAGTGTCATACATTAAAAAACAGTTCTAATTTAAGCCTTGTGAGAGGATTGCAACATTTGAAGCTTCTATAGGAGTGTCTCCAAAATTGTTAAACTGCTATAAGGTATTAGTAGTTACTTTCAGTGGTGATTTGAAGTAGCGGATTGGAGGTTTAAGAGTAATCTCCTATTCCTTTAATTTAGAAAAAGATTGATTCTACAAAGCTAACCATTTAAGATAGAGTGGATATGGGGGGAGTGTGTCTTGAGATTGTAGATAGGAAACAACTGGGTACCATGTTGTCACAAATTTTGAGAGGTGTGTTGTATTTGTCTGTGGTTTGTTGAGCGAGTCGGTTATCTTTGCCATGACAAAGTGTTCCCATAATTTGCCTTGCCAAGCAGAGACCAATGGTGGTGCTGAAGATTTCCAGCAAGTTGCAATTACTAGGCGGGCTGTTGTGAGGAGAATTGAGATGATGCCCTGGCCTGGATGGCCCAGGCTAGCTTGCTCTCCTCAGACCTCGAAAGCTAAACAGGGTTGGCCCTGGTTAGTATTCTGATGGGATACCGCTGAGCAAGTCCAATGTTGCTACACAGAGGCAGGCAATAGCAAACCACCACCGAACGTCTCTTGCCTTGAATACACTTTGGAGTTACTGTAAGTCAGCTGTGATTTGACAGCACTTTCCACCAATATCGGATGGCAGAAGGTGTGGCTCTCTTGACTCTTGGTGGAAACAGCAGGAAGTGTTGCTCATGTCAATACTCCCTTCTTTCGTAACATTTTAGAAATACTGAATGCTAAATAGTGAAAATAATGCCTTTCTGAGGAAAGATAGCTTATCTGAAAAACAGGAAGCTTGGTATGAACAGTTTCTGTTTCTAAAGTGAGACAAGTGAGAAAAAGAGAACACAGATTCAGGTGAGTAGCTGTGTTGGTCTGATGCAGCAGAAGAAAGTTTGAGTCCAGTGGCCCCTCTAAGACCAACAAAGTTTTATTCTGGGTATAAGTTTTCATGTGCATGCACACTTCTTAAACTTTGTTCAAAAGAGAACAAAGTTTTGTGAATAAAGCAATCTTGGTGATTGAATTGCCTTTAGGATGTGAGTCTGCAAAGCCTATAACTTTATAGGCTAGGCCAGATGAAGAAACAAAGCAAACACCTCATATGAGCTAGTAGTATGCTTTACTCTATTGTTGTGAGTTCTTTCCTTTGGCTTCAATTCCAGGATTACTCTTACAGGGCCCTTTTGTTAAAGAAAATAAATTCCCTTGTTTATAAAAATGCTTACTTCACTAAGCTACCGTACACACTACCATGGAAAAATCATCTTCAAAAGCTAACAGGAAATCAGTTGCCCACTCTAGTTACCATGTTACAATTAGTGATGTACTTTTTAAACTGAGTTTCATACACTAAAACATACAAAACTATTGTTATGCTTTACTGGACTGGAACATTCCAGGACTGTTTTTACCAGAGACTGGCTGAGCTTGGAGCTCTAGAACAATAGCCCATCAGGATTCTGGAGGTGACCACTGAGGAAGTTATGGGTCTGACAATAGCCTAGTTGTTTGGGGAGTGGGTGGTGTTTGGATACTATTTAAACAGGGGCGTTGCCCTGGGTCTTTGCATTGTTCTGGCTGAATCACTAATAAAGCAGAGCTGATCACTAAGCTTGGGGTTGGACCATCCATGGAACCCAGTATTTAACACTGGCAACGAGGATGGGATCCTGTTGATTAAGCCTAGTACCCATCTGCACCACACCATGCACCAAGCCATGGCTGTCACTCCAGGACTACTTCCAGAGTTTGACCCCACTCACCCAGAGAAATGGGAGGCCTGAGTGGAATGTCTGAAGTACTTCATAGAGTTCCAGGGTGTTAAATAGTGGGTTCCATGGATGAGCAGACCCCAAGTCTAGTGATCAGCTCTACTTTATTAGTGATTTCAGCACAAACAAGACAAGTCTCCATGGCCACAGTCCTGTTTAAATAGCATGCAATTGCCACACCCAAAAACACCTCACTCCCAATGATAGGCTATTTACATAACATTACTTCCAGAGTCCTGGTGGGGTATTGTTCTAAGGCTCCAAGCTCAGACCGTCTCTGGTAGCACAGTGCTGGATTGTTTCAGTCCCAATACATAACACAGGGAATCGAGGGCACCACCAAGAAGAAGGCACTACTGCTCAGCTCTTGTGGAATTGCCACCCTGGAGCTAGCTCAGGGTCTCATCGCGCCAACCTCATTGTAGCTTGCCACTTTTGATGGTCTCATCACGGCACTCAGCAACCACTTCATGCCCCAGCCCACCCGACTGACTCGCCGCCTCGACTTCTTCAAGTGGAATCAGAGGCCCAATGATCTGACTATGTCGCCACCCTGCACTGACTGGCTTTTCAATGTGAGTTCCAGAACACTGAAGAAGCCCTCCTCGACCGTTTCGTGTTTGGGCTCAGGGACGAGAAACTCCATTGCAAGCTCATTGGCGAGGACACAAACCTCCAAAAGACCATCCGGGAGGCTGCGGTGTTCGAGAAGTCCCGAGAGGCTGGCAACCAGAAGCCCGACTGCCATGCTGCCACAGTGCATCAGGCCACTATTTCCTCAGCGTATGACGGGTCTGGCAGCGAGGAGGTCCTGCAGACACACTGTTCAGCTCGCCGAGACATTCGCCCATCTGCCTCATCAGGGTCACACCCAGGCCTCATCGCTGAGACCACCTCACCAAAGCTCTGCACCAGCTGCGGGGACCCCCATGAATGATGCTCCTGCCACTTCAGGAATGTAACGTGTCAGAGCTGCAGGAAGTCTGGCCACATCACACGTGCCTGCCGCTCAAGGAGAACCTGAAGGAGAGAAGCCACTCACCAGGAGTCCTTGCACCCCGAAGAGCTACACAACACATCCATCAGGCCGCTGCAGGTACTACACTTGCCCGAGGACACCCCAAAAAAGTTAAAGATGACTGTGTTCATCGAGGGTTTCCCTTGCTTGATGGAGTTGGACATGGGGTCTTCTATGTCCATCATCTTGACAGAGACTCTCCGGAGGCAGTGCCTGAAGGAAGGGCCTCTTCGCTCCAGACTGTCAGACACCACAAATGCTGTTGCCGCGGGTCTTGCGTTGGTCAATCTTCCTTGACGGCTACCAGTACGACCTTCAGTACTGCCCGGGGAAGGCGATGGGACACACCGATACCCTCAGCCGCCTGCCGCTGTGTTCCGTGGACCCCGGCTCCCACACCCCAGATCCTCCTCATTGAGGAACTCCCCGACCGGCCTATCCACCCTGCAGAAGTTGCCCACCACTCTGCCAAGGACCGCATAATCTCCCATGTTTTGGACTGGGTGTGGAGGGGATGTCCCAACAGCTGGGTGGGCCCAGAGTTTACAGCTTTCTTGTCTCACTGGGATAAGCTCTCTGCACACAAAGGGTGCCTGCTTTGGGAAAGCCAAGTCGTGGTACCACCCCCCGCACGCCAGCAACTCTTATCGGCCCTACACAAGACACATCCATGGATCGTTCGAATGAAAGCTCTCGCCCCCAGCTACAAAGAGATTGAGGCTTGCGTCATGCATTGTCAGGTCCGCCAGGAGACCTGACCAGAGCCGGTTGGCAACTTTCCTCTTGGGAGACCAGGCAACTCTAAGCTCTGCCACTGGCTGCAGCCCAGCGGAGCTCTTAATGGGCCAGTGCTTCACAACCCAGTTAGACTGGCTTCACTCGGACCGGGCACCAGAGAACCACTCATTTTCGGAGGTCCAGGAAGTGCCCAGAGGGTTCTTCCCAGATGACCCCATCTACGCTTGGAATTACTCCAAAGGTCCTGTGTGGGTTCCTGCGAGGGTCATTAGAGTCACTGGTCCTGTGTCGTACGAGGTCTTCACAGATGACGGACAAGTCTTACGCAGGCACATTGACCAGCTTCGCCACCGTCTCCTACCAGAGGTAGCTGAACCCGGAACCTCCACCACCGCTGCCAGAGTACAGCTTTGAGTGGGACGCAGCACACTCTAGGGACCAGCCTGACCACACAGAGTCGCCCACACCCATACCAACTGTTCCAGAGACCCCGGACTCTGTTTCTGATTCGTCAGCTTCCCCCAGCTCTGTGACCACAACCAAGGCTCCCTCTAAGCTGTGGAGTCTTGTGAGCAAAGATTCTACTTTGTGAGCTGCTGGCATCAAAGTTGTGAGCGAGCGATTTGGCTGCTGCATCCATTAGTTTGCTCTGGAGTCATCCATCCTGAGCAAAGGCAAAAAGGTGTGAGCTGGAGGCTAAAAAATGGTGAGCTAGCTCACACTAACTCCGCTTAGAGGGAACATTGCCCCAGACTAGGCTCCTGTGGCTTTGCCACCACCATCCGAGCCTAGATGCTCTCACCAAGAAAGGTGCAAGCCAGCATACCTTGAAGACTATGTGTGTTAAGGTGCTTTGGAACTTAGGGGGGAGGGTGTTATGTAATGGGACTGGAACATTCCAGGACTGTTTTTACCAGAGACTGGCTGAGCTTGGAGCTCTAGAACAATAGCCCACCAGGACTCTGGAGGTGACCAATGAGGAAGTTATGTGTCTGAGAATAGCCTATTGTTAGTAGTTGTTTGGGG
>NW_015173293.1:29852-62424 GCF_001447785.1 Gekko japonicus | reverse complement strand
GAAAAGAGAGGTATGTCCCTGGTCTTCTAGTGATGCACAAAGAGGTATTTCAGCTGATTCCACTTATTAGGTGCAGAGAGATCTATTGGAGCTCTCTCAAGGATGTTGAGTAGACTTTGGCACCAGACCAGGGAGACAGGCTAGGCAGTGCAAGTGTGAGGTGCTAAGGAGTGAAAATTCACCAGAGGACCCATGGGAATCAGCCAGTGAAAAAACTGTGACTGCTGGCCATAATGGGCGAATTAAGGACTCACCTTCTTTTCCCTATATGTTGGGTGAGGTCATCAAGGGCTGTCCAGAGCAAAGTGAACAATTGAAGAGGCAAAGGTAACATGTTCTTCAAACAAATGAACCCATTCCCTGTGTCATCATGTGTGTGTCCTTGTGTTGATAAAAGACCCAAATCTGATAGGGGAGTTGTTAATCTCAATTTATTGTATCTCACTTTGGTTCTTTAATATTTGTGGATGTTTTTAGATTGTGGATTTGTCATTATTGTTGGTGTTACTTGAGCATCGTATTGCATTTCCAGTTTTCATAATGAGTAAAAACTACAAAGTGGCTGATTTGTGTGAGCACTCTCCAGGCATATGAACAAACATATTTATCAGTTTTGGAGTGTATATTGAATATGCGCATGCATGATTTTCATATTGCTTTGCAAACCACAGGGGCATTGTGTTGTATAGGTACCTTATTAAATTGCTCTTGAAAGAATAACGGGTGACAGGAGGCTTTAATTACAAACTCAATGTGAATCTGATGTGATGCATGTGGCTCTCCTAATCTCAGTCCAACAAAACACTTTAAATTTAATATTAAACATGGGACTAGTTGGGTTTAAATCAATGTGACTACTTTCACGTTTCAGTTCAGGGGTATTTCCTTCATTCAGATTTTCATTTAACAGAGCTCTCCTTCTAGTCACCTGAGAGAGAAAAAATAACATCACCAGAAAAATTACACCTGTAGCTATTTGAAAGTAAGAGATAGGCTGAGGATTCAACATTCTGGTTTGCGAAGACACAAAAATAAAGAAGCTTTCATGATTTTTTTTAAAAAATATCAGCATGGTTTCTTGTTTAGGGAATATGGAATATATAGAGGGAAAAAATCCAGGATTGGTCCAAAGATACCTGATGTAGATCTACTTTGAGGCTAAGCAGAAAGTGGGAACGGTTCATACACTTTGAAGTTCTTAAGAAAGTTTAACATGGATTTAAATGTAGCTACCTTATACCGAATCAGGCCATTGATTCATGTAGCTCAGTATTGTCTATAGCTGGCAGCTGCTCTCCAGGGTCTTAAACAGAAGAAAGTCTTTCCCAGAAGCTGGCAAGGTCAGTATTGTTTACTCTGACTTGTAAAGACTCCAGAGTCTCAGACAGAGATCTTTCACACCAGCTAGTACTTGATTCTTTTAATTGGAGATGTTGAAGATGCTCCTGGGACCTTCTGTACACCAAGCTGATGCTTGTACCACTGTCATAGCCTGTGTTTGTTTGCTTATATACAAACTCCCATACTTAATAAAATCAGTGCTGGAAGCCTCCTGGAGACTAAAGTAGTTTCATGAACACTGATACAGATAGAGGTCAGGTGAACAAAGGATCAGGAACAGATGCAATGTCCACAGGGTATGACAGAAACAATGCAGGTCAGGCTACACGCCAGGATACATGAGTCTAGGATTAAGCAGATGCATGGTCAAGATCAAGTAAGGAGGCTCAGAAATAGTAAGACAGGACAAAGAGAAGATGAGGCATGAGGTCAAATAAAGGCAGACCCAGTAGGAATAGTAGTCTTTCAGTACCAACTACTTGCTTGCTCAGACTGAAGAGCCAGACCTGGAGACAGTTGCTTTATATTTGCAAGCTTGATCTTATAGGATTCTTCAGTCAACTCTTTCCTGTAGTTAAGGTATCTCTCCATACAAGGTGTGCTGTCCATCTTGAGGAACTTGCAAAGGAGATTAGGCTGAAAGCAGGCAGCTCAGTTGGCATACAGAAAAAGTTTCTGGAGCTGCTGGCCCCAGGTTTTAGGTCTAAATCCTCACAGCACCTGACAGCCTACCACCTGTGCCTAGGCTGCTGCTACACCAAGTTCCTAGTCAGTAGAAACCCATCCTCCCCCCTTGGAAAAAGCATACACCCAAAGTGGTATCCGACAGAGCATAAGCACAAAGTGACAGGTAGTAAAGCTGAGAAAGATCTTTGCCAAGATTTTGGAAAGCTGCTTCAAGTCAGAGTAGAGAAGGACTACTGGGAAGCATTTAAATTTCTTAGGGGGCACTTAATTTAATTAATGACTTAAATATTTTAATATGCTTTCTGGCATGGCTTTTGTAGGCGTGTGGCTTTTAATTAAGGGGGCATAGCCCTGAACTTCCCCACTGTAGCTACGGGCCCCGTAATAGGCAGCATTAGATATACACCTACTGGCTGGAAATTTGCATAAATACCTTATCCAGAGTTAAAGGGTTTTATTAGCCTTAGACTTCATGAGTCACAGTAGCAGTTAGAGATGTGTCCGGTGGAAACCTACCTAACCTGTGACTGGTTGTCATGGGACTATAGGACTTACACAAAAAACATTAGGCCTTATTTCACAATGTTTCTCCCACCTGCTGCATTCCGCATTTCTCCTCATACACATTTGAGTCTTTTAACCTCTGCTCTAATTTTCCCTTCCTCTCCCTGGCATGATATAATGCCTGAAAGAAAACCCCAGAGTCACATCTTGGGAGGACATCTTGTCTCTCTGCTCTTTGGTACCATTTCCCAAAGCCACAACTGTAGAAAGCAGCTGTCTTTTCAACAAACAGTTGAAGACAGCTGTGAACCCAATGGAAGGTCTTCCCAGTGGGCCAACTCCTCTGATCAATATATGTTTGGCTGTGGCAAATAAGTTACAGGAATGCAACGCAAAGCACGATCAACCTTGAAGAATAAATAACAGATAAAAATATAGCTCACAGCTTGAATTAGACATCTGGTGGCAAGGTAACCAGGAAATCAAACATTCATTAATATACTTCCCTCCAGTGAGTAACAATCTCCCAGCACGCATTTTGTGGGTGTAGTGGGAAAAAAAAAAGGCTAACAGCCAAAAAGCCAGGAGTAAATGAGGTCATGAAAATGGTTAAAGGCTGGGAAAAGGACAAGGTAGACAGGCAACAGGCATTGCCTCTGGCTGAAGCGGACAGAAGGTTAATTATTAACGTTAAACATTCCAAGTCAAATCGTGCTTCCCCATGGTGGGTTTTCTTGGGGTATAAAGAAAAGGATTCTTTACTGGAGTTCTAAGAAACGAAGCTTATGGATTTTTACATTTGGTATTTCAAAATAATCCCCCCCCTTTAAATCATCTGGCCTTTTGTCACTGACCATGTTTCCTACTTCCCTTTGAGGGTTCTTGGGTGAGAATAATACCACCAGCATAAAAAGCAGCATGATCTTGCTTGGATTTTTAAGGGTAATAATTATCTTGCCTGTCAGCTTGAATGATGGATATCGCCGTTGAATTTCTGCTCTGTCAATTTTTCAGTACGTCAGCCATCTGTCTGTTGACCTTATGGGCTGTCAGTATCTTGAAGTCAAACATATGGACCCAACAGGGATCACACATGCGATTTTATATTTTCATGAATGACAGTGATGGAGAAATGAAGAATGGGTAATATTAATCTAAAAAAGAGAGGGGGGGGGAGAAAAGGAAACACTGACTCTGATGCCTGCTGTGAATGGACCTAGAAAACCAAAACGCATGCTACCCATTACTTTCTTCTGAAATGTACTCAATGAAAATAATAGTAATCTATGATGAACTATTACAGTCCAATACATTAAACGATGTTGGTGACATAGGATTCAAGTAGGAGAAATGTGTACCGTATACCATGAAAAAACCTATAATCATTTATATTCAGGGCATTCAGATTTTTAAAAATACTGCTATCTACTTCTTTTAAGGAAATCTGCACATGAAAAAATTGCTACACCCTTCACACTGAAGAATTCAACAGATTCAGTACTGAAAAATTACATTTTGTTGGAAAATGAAGACAAATGCATCATTTATTCAACCATAGCGTTCACCCTAGATGCAAATTGCAATTTTAAATTAATTGGTTTATTAATAGGTAAATCAATATTAGGCCAGATGATGGGAACAAACAATGGGATAGGATTATTTCTCTGTTTATGGGCTTCCTGAAGGCACCTGTCTGCTTAGTGTTATAAACAAAATGCTGGGCTAGGATTGGTGATCTGATCTAGCAGGATTCTGTTATGTTCTTATATTTTAACCAGGAATAAGGCCTGTTGTGGAAATAAATACTACGAACTCTAGAAAGAGGCTCTGGGTGGGTGCCCTAGCCTTGGGCACTCAGCGTCAATTTGTTGTAGTGACGTCCGCAGGGTATGATGACACAGAGTCCACCATTTTCTCCAAGGGAACTGATCTCTACCATCTGGAGAGCAGTTGTAATTCTGAATGATCTCCAGTTCTCACCTGGAGATTGGCAACAATGGTTATTGTGCAGCAGGAGGAAATGGCTGGTTTGGAGGGTGGAGTCTATGGCATTGTACCTGTCTGAGGTCTCACCCCTCCTCAAACTCCACCCTTTCCAGGCCCCACCCCTCAAATCTCCAGGAATTTCTCAACCTGGAGTCAGCAAGCTTATCTCCTTCCCAGCCAACCATCGACATATGGTCATCTGCCCCTCTGACTTCAGGCTTCCATCTCCTCCCCCTCCCTGCAGCCTCTACCTAGGACAAGTACAGTTTTTATCTGCAGTGGGACCAAAGCAGCTCACATCATTCTCCTCTCCCCCTTTTTATCTGCACAACAACCCTGTGAGGTAGGTTAGGCTGAAATACTGTGACTGGTCTGAAATCACCCAATCAGCTTCCACAGCAAGAACCTAGGTCTCCCCTGGAGAAAATAACTGCTTTGGAAGGTGGACTCTATGGCATTCTATTCAGCTGAGGCTTCTCCCATCCCCAAACTCTGGCTTCCATAGACTCCACCACAAAATCCCCAACCTGGAGCTGGCAACCCTAGTCAGGACTGGCCTGTGACGTCCCTGCTTATAGGTGAAATGGGTTTACCTTTAAACACTCTCTGTGTATATAAACTTGGTAGTTTTCTGCTGCCACCAGGAATTAAAAAATCCAATTCTCTTTCTTTTGGTAGTATGACCTAGGGTCTGGGTACTTCAGAGGACTATGTGGCCCTGAGGAAGTACTGTACTGATTTCAGGGATAAGTTTTAAACAAAAATTGATTTATTTAATAAAGAACAAAATAGGTGTTTGGTTATTTTGAACAGTTGCTGAAGAAAGGAACTTGTAAATATAACTGGCAAAGCTTTATGCCACAAACAGTCTCAAACTTCAAACTCCACTCTGACAGGCTTATACACTCAGTAGTAGAAGAAGAAGAGGCTGGATTTATATCCTGCCCTTCACTACCCAAAGATGTCTCAGAGCGGCTTACAAACTCCTTTCCCTTCCCTTTCCACAACAGACACCCTGTGAGGGAGGTATTCTCTCTCTCTCTCTCTCTCATATATATATATATAGCCACACAGGCTAGTCTCTTTGTTTTATTCACACTGAATAGAATCAACTCTCTTAGTCACATAGACTAAACTGTTGGTCATATTCACACAGAATTAGACTCAAAATTCCATAGTCACACAGACTATGTTCACTCTTCAAACCACATACAGAATCTCATAACTTTCAGAGTCACACAGCCTCTCTTCAAAACTCTTCCATACTTGTCTCTTTCATATCACAGAATCTCCTCATAGACACACACACAGAATCCTCTCAGACACCCTTCCTCCCACACTCTCAGTTAGCAGCCAATCAAATCACACTTGTCACCCTCTATCACTCTTCTCATATTACTGCAGTCGAACTAAACATTTAAAGGAACACACACACCAAAACATGGAATCATTACATGGCCCCCATGAGTTCCCCACAAAGGTCAAAGAAGGCTTTTGTAGGCCTTTGCCTTTTTACTGCTTTTGTAGGCCTTTGCCTTTTTACTGACAGAACCAAGCTTGGTTGCCTAGCAATAGCCACTGAAGGCAAAGTGAGCCACACATTAGTTTTGGCAGCGGGAGGGGGAGAGGAGTGGACCCAACACTCAGCCAATGGCATGTGAGTACTCTTTAGGGTTGCCAAGTGTGAAGTACTTTCCGGCGGGGGAGCCATCCCTGGATCTGTGTGTGCGCGTGCAACGCGCGACGTCGATCACGTTGAGGGCGTGGCCCCGATTGTCGGAGGGAAAACCATAGAGTTTTCCCTCCAACAATCGGGGCCACGCCCCCAACATGATTGACGTGGTTGTGTCACCTCTGGTGACGCAGCCACGCTGCGCTTCAGGGGGCGGAGTTCCCCCCGGGGCCCGATTCCGCGGCAGCAGAAATCGGGCCTCCAAAGCGGGGATTTACCTGCCCCCACTTGGCAGCCCTAGTACTCTTGTGTGGCAGTTTACGGGCCAATGGCTGATGGAGCACACACCACAGCCAATGGGAGAGCAGGAAAGTGCCAGTATGCTGGGCTTTTATATACACAGGATGCTAGGCATTATGTAAATTGTCATACATTTTAACTTTTTGTAGCAAACTGTATTATTTTAGTGCCCAGGTCTAGTGTTGTTCAATATCTTCATGAACTAGGATAGCACACATATGATAAGATCTAAGGAGTTATTCTAAACATCAAGAGCATTATCTAAACATTAAAGTAATCTCAATAGATCAGATATTGGATTACAATAAACACATACATTGCAATACCTAAGAGAGAAGGATAGAACAAAAACATTGTACAAATGGAGGCGAACTGTCAGACAGCTTCAGACTTTGTGGTTATATTAATCTGTTCATCAGTCAGTCAACCTGATGTATACAGCTAGATAGAGACGTCAGAGACCAACAAGAACTTTGGGGTATAAGCTTTCAAGAGTCAAAGCTCCTTTCATCAGATACAATTTGGTGTAGTTAGTCTCAGGTCCCGGTCACATGGAAAATCTGCCGCACAAGAGGCACAACTGCCGGACAGATTAAAAGGGTGTGATCATACAGCAACATCTGGCAAGTGTCGCACGCCTGTCTCCAACCCGTAGCATCTGGCCGAAGATGCAGAGTTAAAAAGTAGCTGGGAAAGTGTAGTACTAGCCGGGAAATGCAGGGTGCGGGCGGGCGTCTGATTGCGGAAACACTGGTATCCCATCGCATCCAGCACCCATCCGCATCCATTGGATGTTTCCTTGTAAGGCTCTGTAGTATGCACACAAACGCGCACATGCACAAACGCGGTACTGCTTCGTTGCCACGCTTCACCATCACCTTGTGATTGGCGGCTGACGGCCTGAGCACAGAGCCTCGGGGGAACGTCAGATTTTGATACCACACTTCATTTTGCTCTGGAGCAAAAAGCCTCACTTCCCGCTCCCCTGGATTATCTCGCTCGTGGGACCAGGGCCTCAGATAGATAACCATATTGAACTGTAGTAAAAGCACAAGATTCAAGTCCAGTACCACCTTCAAGACCAGCAAGATTTCCAGGGTAGTGGATCTGAATCTTGCTCCAGATGATGTAGTGGTATAAATGGCTATTGCCATTCTAGGTTCCAGTAAGATGGAATCTTGGGGAACATTTATATTGCTCTGATCAATACTGGTAATAGCTTCTCTGGAGAAAATATCCTCACTTCTGGGCACACAGCACAAGATGGATCTTGTTTATAGCAGTCCATGCCAACATGAGTTCATTATGCTAAGGGTCACTCTGTAAAGTCTTCTTAGATGTTTCATTTGGCATAGTATAGCAACATGCATCATGTACTTACTGCTTCTTAGTCACAACTTCATGGCGGTGGTCAGTGTGTGTATACTGGCCACTGATCCATAATGGGGACTTGGATTGTAGCACACTGCATCACATATGCTCCTATTAGTTTAAAAGCTAAAATGATTCCAAAAACTCCTGTGTAAATCTCAGCACAACACAGGGGCTGTAAATCTAACCTCTTTTACAGTGGAAACTCCCAACTGTGTGTCTAATAACTGCATATTAACTGGCTGAACGCAAATTACCATTGTACCGAGAACACCATGGTCAGTGTGCAACCATGTGCACAGCCAGTTGTCTGTTTTGTCTTTCTGCTTGATAAGGATGACCTTTACCATGCTCTTCTTCCCCACATTTCCAAACTGTAGTGAGAACATGGTGAAACACTTCTTATCTCCTGGGCAGATCAGCTCCTTCATATGATAGTACGGACACCAAAATAAGTTAGCTGGTTGTCTGACTTTTCCTCAGGTGACCTTTCATTTGACTATACTTCTCAATGGAAAAAGAAAAAAAAAGTCAGAGTGTTGGGGGCTGGAAATGATTTTCACTTCTGTTGTGGAGATGGATTTCACGCTAAACATGGGGGGGGGAAATCTGAACTTAAAACAACAACAACAACCCCCCCCCCAAATGTAGGCTCTATATGTCAGGGCCTAAAATACAACATTGCTGTCATCCTGAAGAGGCTTTGGAAGTGAATGCCGCACTGATCACAATTAGTGCAAAGCAATTTAAAATTATTTGAAGAGTCCTTACATCATGAAGTGTCCCAATAATCTGTAATTACTTAATGTTTCACCTGCTCCAAACCCCATTTACTTCCCAAATCAGACTCTTTAAGGGATATGAAGTGGCACATTGCAAAGTGATCAGAGCAACCTGGAGTAGTTGCTAATTCTAGATGCACTTCTGGAGTTTCTGCATATCAAGTGGTTTCTATGGATGTACTTCTCCGAAAGGTCACTTGAGAATTACCTGCCAATAGGTGACAGGAAATAAAAAGGTGGTTCAGAGAGACTTAGAACACAATGAACATCAATAGTCCATTATCCATTCTCAGTGGAATTGGCAGCAGTGGTAGAAAGTATAGCATTAGGGGCCACAGGGGAGAGCTGTTGTTGTGATCAAAGTCAACAGGGATAATGCAAATGGATACAGCAGAGTAAATGCAAAGGGTGACAAGCTACGTCCACAGACAGATACAAAGAACTCTTGTGAACTGACTTCAGCACACTGGAAGTTTTTAGAAGGACAGCCTGTCTTGCTTGCATGGTGGTTTTTTCTTTTTTTTACTCTATAGCTTCCTAGTCCACCAAGCTGGTAATAAGGTGTAACAAATACAGCTCCTGCTGCAAAGAAACTAGAGCCTTGCGGTTTCTCTGCTTGTGTATTTTTTATTGCACCATGGGGTCAGATTGTTCTCTAGCATTGTTAGTTCTGCAGTCTTGTACAGAATGCAAACTAGTGCTGTTAGGGTGTCCACTGTGTTTGCTCTAAATTTTTGAACGAGCTTTCAGGTAGTCAGGTCAGTCACATATCAGAACTAGCATCTATAAAACATATTGCCCTTTTTAGGGTCTAATCCCCAGCTCTTCACTTTCTCATAGCCAGTCAACACTTCATCAGTCAATGTCTGAATACTTAATTTGCTTCTTTCTCTCCCATTCTGTGGCTAGCTGGTTCCCAGAAGCCTGATCTGATCTGGAGAACCAGGGTTGATTTCCCACTCCTCTACGTGCAGCCAATAGGGTGACCTTGGCGAGAGGAAGGGAAGGTGATTGTAAGCTGCTCTGAGATTTCTTCAGGTAGTGAAAAGCAGGGTATAAAAACCTCCTCCTCCTCCTTCCCAACATTCACAGAATCTATGCACTTTCTAGAAAGCACAATTTTCTTTTGTTGTTCAGTCACACAGTCGAGTCTGACTCTTCGCGACCCCATGGACCACATTATGCCAGGCCTTCCTGTCTTCCATTGTGATCCGGAGTTTGCTTAATTTCATGTTTGTTGCCTCAATAATACTATCTAACCATCTCATCCTTACTGCAACTCAAAGTGGTTTACAATCTAAATGACAATAAAACACAATAAATACATAAAAACACTAATTTAAAATCAGCAATTTAAAACTGTAATAGGCAGAACATCTAAAATTAATTAAATGCCATCTTGAATAAAGGAAGCTGCCTTTCAAAGGTCAAGAGTGAGGAGGCCAGGTGCACCTTCCTGGGGAGGTTTCTCACAATACAAAAACTCATGGGCACTCAATGAAATTGCTGGGCAGTTGGGTTAGAGCAGGTAAAAGGAAGTACTTCTTCACCCAGAGTGATTAACAGATGGAATTTACATATTTTTGACATGCATTTCAAAATGTGATCCATACTGTATTTTATCTATGCCAATAAAGGTTGACTGACTGACTAACACACGGAATTCACTGCCACAGGAGGTGGCGGCAGCTACAAACATGGATGGCTTCAAGAGGGAATTAGATAAACATATGGAACAGAGGTCCATCAGTGGCTATTAGCCACAAGGTATAGACAGGAACTCTCAGTCTGGGGCAAGTGATGCGCTGTATTCTTGGTGCTTGGGGGGGGGGGCAACAGTGGGAGGGCTTCTAGCATCCTGGCCCCACTGGGGGACCTCCTGATGGCACCTGGTATTTTTGGCCACTGTGTGACAGAATGTTGGACTGAGTGAGCCATTGGCCTGATCCAACATTGGCTTCTCTTATGTCCTTATGTTCTTAGGTTGTTCCATAATCATGGGGCTGTCATAACTGTGGGGCTTAAGTACCTGAAAGGTAAGTTAGAAAGCAAAAGCAGGGCCAAAATCTAAAATGAAATATGAACTAGTTGGACATAAAAATACAAGTATTTATTATAAATATATTTAAAAGCGTATCAGGGCCCAACACAAGCCTCATAATATTGTAAAAAAATAACATATGTCTAAGAGAAAACAATAGTGACCTAATGCGCTTTGACCCAATTGGGCCTTCTTTAGAGGTCAAACGATAGAAGGTACAAATAGGCTCTTATTACAATCAAAAGACAATAGACAAGTAGATATAGGACCAAAACAGGAAATCAAAAGACACAAGAAAAATATTTCATGTGAGCCCTCCTAGGATCTAGCCTTGTGTCAAATGAAGACACACATGAGTTGAATTATATTGCTATGGTGTGCCTTCCAGTTTTGGTCCAAAAAGTCTATGTGTGAAATACCTTATCAGAGTTAATGTGCCTTCAGTATCGAGCAGTCCTCAATTTCATGTGTCTTTTGATTTCTTTTTTGAACACTCCTTTGACACAGGGCCACAACAATGCACGTACTCATCACAGTTCTGTTGCTGGCAACTGACTGCCTAGTCCCAGACACCTTTCCTCTCCTCCAAATTGTCTGTGAAGACACATCACCAAGAACCTGAAGGGAAAAAAATGTATCTTGCTTCATGTCAAGTAAGCAGAGGACTCAGGGAATAAGCAGCCCTCACTTTGGGCCATGACTTGACAGAGCTCAGTAACTGCAAGGGAGATTTTTGCTCCCAAGAGTCTCCAAGGCCTGGCACAAAACAGAATTGTTTAGGAGGACATTTTTATAAAGGTTATAGGGCTATATTATAACGGATGATTCAGGAGGGTGCTTTAATAAAGGGAATAGGACTGTGGACTACACTACTGCATAAAGTATATATTATCTGTTTGCCGTATGTATTTTTTTGCTCTCATTGCACTATTTTCTAGTTATGTAGTACTGTTTACTGTATTATTTAATGTATCATGTATAATATTTAAGCTTTGTTTTCATATTTCTGTAATCCCTGTCCTATTGCATTGCTTATTAGATGTCTCATCTTATTGATTGCATTGACTTATACTATGTAATCTGCCTTGGGTCTCAGTAAGAAAACTGAACTATAAATACCATAAAATAAACACATTTTCTTTCCCTTACTCTCTGCATGTGGCATGTAATAAAGGGCTCAAGAGATCACATGTAGGATTGTGGGTGACTGCAAATAATAGCTGCTCCCCCCCCCCCCGGATAGCAAAAATTTGCTGATTTTTTTTAGAGACATGTATGCAAAAATCCCGATGCCTAGTTGCCACCTATAAAGCATCGTCGTCTCGTGGCTTTGTTGATTAAGAGGGCAGGATTCGACTCCTGTCCGCACTGATTTTTAGGTCTGCCTTTTAACCTCTACTAAATTTAGCTCATTCAGCTCCATCACATTTTCAGTCAACCTTGATTAAATTCACTCTTCAGGGGTCTAGCAAGTAGGGTCCTAGGGACTGTCATCATTGTCTCTTTTAGTCCCTTTCAGGCCAGCTGGAGTTGAAGGCACACCTTCTCTAGCAACTTTTCTTTCCTATCAACTCTCCTCTTAACATTTCTTTCCATCCTAATACCAACATCTTTATTTTCCCTCACAATTTACTTCTCCTTCCCCCTTTTTCTGTTTATTTTCCCTACTATTTTTTCCCTACAATATTTTGTTCTATTTCATATTTTTCCAACGCTTTGCCTTTACTCTATCCCTTTTCCTCCATTTTTCCATCACGTTTTCTTTGATTATTCAGCTTTGCTTTCTCTCAGCACTCCCCAAAAGGAAGGTAAGGGAGGAGGAGTTGTTTTTAATAATTTTAGGTATGCCAAGTCGATAGTGATAAATGAAATGTAAGCAATTAATTTATTAGGTTCTTACCTTTAAAGCTCTTTATGGCCAGGGACCTACACACCTGAGAGACTGCCTTTCCCCACATGTTCCCCAGAGAGCACTGCGATCAAATGTTTTGCTGATTTTATGTAAGCCACCCTGGGCCGGCCTAGGCTGGGAGGGTGAGGTATAAATTTGATTAAATAAATAAATAAATGTTTCAAGGAGGACATTGGTGCAACTAACTTTCAAAGAGGTATCTGTTGCAGCAAAATCAAGCAAGAGTATTGTGGCATCATAAAGACCAACAAATATATTTTTGAATGGTGTTTTTGTGGGCCAAACCTTCATTCATTACATACATCATCATCTTAGTACATTTTGGTTGCTGAGTGGAGGAGGGGAAAAAAAAGATTTTTATAAACTGAGTTTGAAAAGATCCAGCAAATGTTATAGGTGTGTCACATTAGTAGGTAGATTATCTGACAAATAATGGACCCTGGAATCTTATGTGGCAATGTATTTCTTAGTCTTGAAGATGGCACAAGACCCATCATTTTTCTCTGGATTTCTCCCCCCCCCCCCTCAGTTTCAAACAGTTGTTTAACTCCACATTGTTTATTGCTTCAAAGGTAAACACAGAATGAGGATATAACGAATTTCCATATGTATCACACTTTACACTCCAGCAGTCCCTATTTACTGGGAACAGACTCTATTTTGTGGTACCTTTCCCTGATTGATCACTGTCCCTGTTTTTGTCTGTTTGAGGAGGTTATGTTATTTTGGTGTGAGCTGCTGGAGTTGTCATTCTCTAGGGATCAGACAACTCCTCCAAGTCTCTAGAAATTAAATTGGGAAGAGGACAGTTGGCTGCATCTCACCTCTAGCTCACATCCAGGCAGAAGGCAGTGCATAACCCACCATTTCATACACTGCATCTGCTGTGATATATTTTGAACTGTTGATAACCTATTTGAAGACAATTATGGTGGCATTTTAAAGTATATTTTTTACCAAGAGCAACCAATCTTCTGGTTCTTAAATGTGCGAAAGACTAGCTATTGCAAAGGCATGTAAATTAAACATAAAACAGGCAGAGTAAACCCCTCAAGATCTTGTCATAGTTGGGGAGGGAGCTTTGGCAGTGACCCTTGGTATAAGAAGCAGGGTGTTACAAGCCCTGTTCCTAGTTTAGTACATGGCATGTTGGAAGGTATTTGTACAATCCTAAGCAGAGTCACACCTTTCTAAGACCGGTGACTTCAATGGATTTAGAAAGGTGCTTAGGAATGCACAAACAGAAAAGCTTTGGCTAAAATCATCATTCTCAGGAACAAAAACACAAAATTCTGAAAAAAAACTGGTTAACGCATATAAAAAGAACAAAGGGAGAGCAGAAATTGAGAATCTATGAAAACATCAGAAGCACTACTTACTTACCCAAAGTCAGCCTCACTAAAATAAAAATTAATAAATAACCCAATGGAGAAAAGGCAAATATTTACCATGATGATCTTAAATAGTCAAATAGGCCAGACATTTAACAAATTAGCCAAACATTATGTGGAGTCTCTAATTTGAAGGAAAGACTTTCCTCTCAGTGTCAAAGTTCAAACAATGTTCACATCATTCTAAGCAAATTCTTGCAAAATGTAGATTTTCTTTGCCAAAAGTATTATCTACAGGGGCATTTAATTACATCTGTTCAAATACCCACATTATTAAGGACAGCAAAGGAGTGAGTTTTCATTACAAATGCAGTCACATTAGATTAATTCTTGCCTCTTTTGCAAGTTCAAACAGATTTCTTTTCATCCACAAGCCTTAGAAATTGTGAATTGCAGCAATAACCCCTCACCCTACAGCATAAGGAATCCAGCTCAGCGATCAAATTTAAATTACAATATGCAGTTTGAAGCATTTCCTAGCAAAAAATAATAATAAAAGAGAGAAACACACACACATACATAGAAAGAGAGAGTTTTATATGGCTTGATCAGTTTTGCATGGTCAGATATTTGGTTGATTAAAAAAAAAGAAAGAAAGTGGGGGGAAATGGCTAGAAGTTAAAATTGTCCCCCAGCTGAGAAGTTTGCCTTCTTGAGGGAAGAAATTGAAAAGTCAAATGATGATAGTATCAGCCAGAAGAGAAGTGGATCAGATGTCATGAGTTGTGTTGAGGGTAGCAGCATCCCCACAAGAAATAAAGACCTCAAAGCACATTCTGAAATGCTATAAAAATACAATCCTGCTGGTTTAACCCCATTTTAGCACCCAGAATTTTTTTATCCTAAAGAATAGACAAGAGCATGCAACCTCTGAATGACAAAGAAAACACATTGACCTGGAACTAAACTCTCCTTTGGTATTAATGCTGGTGCCTTGTGATACATTTAAAATGGAGCTTCAGTTCGCAAACACTACCTTCCAGGAAACTAGTGCTCATTACTGAGTGTGTCTTTGGAGCTGAGGGAATCGTCTAAAATGAAAATCTGGAGAAGCAAATTAACTGAACTGCAAAAAGACTTTCTTCCAACTTCATTTAGGCTGGGAGATGGCTCCCTACCCTGACTTTGCTGATCTGGCTGTGTAGATCCATGCCACAATAGCCTTGAGGCTAGACTACCATAACACATTCTTCCCTTGAAGACAGGTTGGAAAGGAAACCCCAGCTGGTACAGAACACCACAGCTCAATTACTATCAGGAACTAGGTGGAGTACGCATATTGTATCTACTCTGCAGTCACTCCATTGGTTACCAATTTGTTTCCAGGTTCAACTCACAGTGCTGGATATTATCTTAAAGTTCTTCGCATCTACAGAACCACTTCTTTCAATAGATACAGCTTCACTCATCTGAGCAAAGCCTTCTGAAGATGCCTGTCTGCAAAGAAGTAAGATCAGCCGCTACATGCACTCGAACATTCTCTGCCATGGGTCCCACTTGGTGGTGAAATGGCCTTCCTGACAAGGTCAGCTGGGCTCCCACACTTTTATCATTGTGCAGAGTATGTAAAATGAAGTTTTTCAGAAGGGCATTTTTTAAATAAAAAGAATACTATGGCAGTTTAAATGTCTGAAAAATTTAGGCAATTTCATTGCATCATTTATTGTATGTATTATACTGTTTTTATTGCATGGTTACTTGCATGGTTAATTCACCTTGAGTCTCAGCAATAAAGGTAGACTAGGAATGAAGTAAATTAATAAGTGATTTCTGCATTTTCTATGCTTCTTTCCACTGGCTTGCTTTCCACAAGGAGCAAATTTCCAATCTCCTTTCATACCTGATATGATGCTTCCCCCTACTTCCCTTTCTCTTTTCTTAGCTGGAAAGTCCCTTTTCTTCTTATTTGTTCTGCTGTCTGTCCCACCCAGTTGTTTAAATGTATCTAAATATATACTGACCCAGCCTAGGGAACCAAGGAACTGACAAAAATCATTCTTTTGTGTATATCACATTATGCCACAAGAAGGGCTGATAGTAATTCAAAACAAATGAATAAACAGTTTTATTTTGCCTCTATGGGGGGAAAGGATCAGGTAGGTATCAGGTTTGGAACTTGGCAGGTGAACAGGCAACAGGGATGAGGTAACTTTGTATAATTATAAACCAGAGATAGCTTGTCACAATAAAGTAGCTGTTTGGTTCTACAGACAGGTCTTTAAAACTGTGGAGAGAGATCTCTTAGTAGTCACTGATTAAATACAGGCATAAGCTTCTTTGTCTCAAAAATACTTAAGTTTGTGAAGACAGGGACATTTACACAAGTTCCAATTTTCATTCTAAACACTTGATAGGAATCATCCCCCTTTACTAGGAGCTATTTCCCTCAGAGAAGTACTACTCATCCCACTTCCCTAATTCAGGGTCCTCCTCAGTCCTTCACTCTGCTTAACTCACCTCTAACTGAACTGTTATTCTCAGTAGCCACTCTCATCTGTAGAATTCCAGAACCCCCTGTCAATCACAGTTCTCAGACTGAGCTAACACATTAACCAAGGTTCTCAGATTGGGCTAACACATTAACCATTCACTATTCGTTACTCCTGACTTGAAGCATCTTCTCTCAGTATGTAACTGTGATGAACACTTCTGTGTTTTGAGCAGAGCTTCAGAATAGGACTGACATCCTTTTAAAGAGGCACAACAGAAGCATTATTTGTAATCTATTCTTTAAGCATCTGACTTTGCATAATAGTATGATGGCATCTCCTTCCTGTTTTCCAGCATAAAACTCTTGATATTAATTGATAACCCATAGATCTTCAGTCTGGTCCCAAGTGCCTACATCCTTTCTTTGGTTCACCTTTCCCATCTCTCATGGAGCTTTTCATTGCCATGCTCCAACACTCACAATAACCTTGGAATAAAAACTATTGATCAGGAAGCAAGTACCTTTCTTTAAAAAAAAGATGATCTTTTAGGAGGGAATTAGGGGGTGATAGGAGCAGAGAAGCCTGAAAAATGTGTATGATTCTCAGACTTAATCACAGCAATAATGTATATTTACTAACAAGGCTCTTTTGTATATAAAAGAAGACTCATTTATCCAGTTTATCAATTTATCTGGAAATTAGCTATTGAAATAAACAGCAGGAGGACTTACAGGCAAGGGAGTCCACAGCAATAAATCAGCATTTGTCTGATCCACAAATATAATGACAGGACTCAACATGCTAATGCAGAGATAGCCTAGTGATGAAGTAGAGGACTCCTGTGGGCTCTACACATGGCCACTGAATGAGGTATGATAGTATCATCATCCTGGGGACTCACTCCATACCCATGCATACATGACCAGAATCACTGGGTTAGAAGAACTATCTAGTCTGTCCTTTGGTGATCTGCACAAACCACAAGCAACAGATACACTAAATTCAGGTCCCTACCCAAACCTACCTACCTACATACTGACAAAACCTACCTCCCCAGTTCTACCCAAATACTGAACTGGAGGGAACTGCATGCACATAGCTGGGGGAGAGGGGTTTTGGGGGGGAATCTGATCCCAGAAATTGTAAATGCCTTTTTCAATATGCACCTTAATTGGGTAGTACTGGAGTGAAAGAATGGATGTTCTAAACTGCCCTGGAATTGTCTGCAAAGTTGGGGGAAGCCACCAAGGACAAGATAAATGCATCCTCAACTGATGTGCACATTCTCCGCTTTCTAGGGGTGAAGGTATTTGTGTGAGATATGCATATCTCACAATATATTTTGGTTATAGCAATTGTATTGAATTTCCTCCACACCAAGTTCCATAATGGTGAGTTAATTCAATGCCAGTATGGTGTCCTTATCAGAACTGCAGTTTCAAAGTTTATCCAAGCATAATAGCAGGTATCCATGATGCAGGAGTCCATGTGTGGGGAATCAACCATTTTAATTCTGCATACATCCAATTTCCCTCTACCCCCCTCAATTCACTGAGGAGATATATTAATCATACATGATTCTTGGGGTTTGTTTCCGATTATCTCTTATTTAAGAAACTTAATTTGTCATGCTAAATATAAGGTAAGATGAAGCACTCATTCTTCCCCCCAAAATAGAATTCCTAAATAACTGAAAATGGATTTGTTGGGGATGTCTCAGTGTTAATGAAGAAAGTGGAACAAAAATTGAATTATACAACAGTTTATTCAGCAATGGGGAGGGGGGTGAAGAAGAGCATGTCTGCCTGTCCTTGATAACATTTTAATAATTTACTAGTGCAAATTTCACATGAGGAATAGCTTGTGAGAAAGATGATAGAAATGTTGGGGGCCATAAATAAAGAAATAAGAGAAAATAAACAACAATGTTCCACTGTCAGAGAGGAATTTGGGCAGTGCAGACCAGTTTGGGCTGGATATGATAAATTGTCAGTTAGAAGCCCAGTACACACAGCATAAGCATGTATGAGCAACACACATGGTATATGTGTGTGGAAGAAGGATTGTACCTATTGCTGTTGTCCATCACCTACATTCATACACTCTCATTTCACCATAGAGCCTATGCTCATACAAAACAAAGTGTACATTAATGAGCTATGTCCTGGCATTTAGGAATGGTGCTTGTCTGAGGTTCCTGATTATGGAAAGACAGTCTCTGTATATACAGTTTACATGCATGAAAGCTTTGTGCTAATATTAGGTTGCAAACATGCAGGCTTGGGTGGATCCACTGGATGCAATCACCCTTCCATGCACATTTCCTGTACATGCTGCTGCTATGGGTACAATGGTTTGAAGACTGGAATAGCCTAATGGTACATGTAGTGGTATAGCCTAATTGTACATCTGTGGTAAGAAGAAAGGCCAAGGCCAAGTTTCACACGGCCAAAAGGAGGCATGAACCAGTTTATGTTCACTCTATCTTGAGAAAGTTAGTAGGCTGGCCTGATACGAATAATTTCATCTGCAAACTGGTTTGGACCATACCAAAGGAAACGTGCAGAATTCTGATAAGGTTTAGACCTTCCTTGGATAATGACACAGGAAGGGAGCCATATGTTTGAATGTTCTCCCATGCGAAAACTCCCTGCACACAGGGAGAAGGTAGAGCATGCCATGCTTGACTTTTGTGGGTAGGTTGTTTTTTACATGAAGAAGCATTCAATCATTTGCCACTGCCTGAATTCTGAAGTGTTCAACTCCCACAAGGTCTATATTAACCAGCACGTGCCAGTCTTGTTTTGGTCAGTTCAGCCAAGCCTAATTTCTGCAGTATGAAACTGTTAAATGCCAAGGGCAAGCATGAAATCAGTTGTGGAGATTAATTTTGCTTCAGTGTGCATGTAAAATCTATGTTCATTATGCTTCTGAGATTAAACTGCCCCTGTGTTTAAATACTGAAACCTGAATATTGACATGTTGAAATAAACGATGCTTAAATTCAGGTTGTTCAAAGGGTGGTGGTGGTCAGACTATCACGTTCAAATTCAGATTTTGGGTTAAGTTTAAAACGGCTTTTCTTCAGCCAACTCAGCTTCAACGTGATTGGAAATTCATATGTTAAAACTTAAAATTTTAATTAGTTTTAGATCCGGTTAGTAGCTGGAGGGCCTAAGAGAGAGCACCATAGCAACTAACAGAGGGGAACTGAGAAAGAAGGATTATAAGTAGACCTGAGCTGAAATCTTACGGGTGAAAATATTTGGTGTAAAACGGGGAACTTTTGAGATGGTCAAAATGTTCCCTGAAAGCCCCCCCCCCCAGTTACATTCCTATTTGCTGCCCCTCTTGACAGTTGCTTTGCTATTTTTTTTTTAAGTTTTACTTGCTGATTACATGATCCAGCCAATCAGGGATCATTTTGCCCGGGTGATCGTTATTTAAAACATTTCTATGCCACCTTTCCACCCAATCAGGGTCCCCAAGGCAGGAAATATTAAAATATTAAAATATTTCAACAGTTAAAAACAACATTTAAGATTATAAAATTTAATAATATATATATAAATGTACACCACAGGAACTAGGGAGGAGGGCAATAACTGTTATTTGAGGTATTCCAAATAGGGATAGGCATGAACCGGGAAAATGCAATTTAGTTCATGGTTTGTGGCATGCCTGGTTTGTGGACCACAAACTGTCATGGATTTTTAGGGGCCAAATATTTCCAGTCATTTTGACAGACACAGGTTCAGGAGGTTCAGGAGGGTATAGAACGGATCCTGTGCAAGCTAAAGACATCAAACTCACAGGGGACCTCCCCCAGATGCTTTTCTATATGACCTCCAAGTTAATGTTGCTTTGAAGTTTGGTAAACATTTTGATTCAGCAGAGACATTCTATCCGGAAATGTATCCGTTCACAAACCGGCACAAACTTCCACGAACAGCTTGAAAGTTAATGGAAAGTTTGTGAACCATAAACAGGCCAAAAACCATTGTGAATTTTAGTTCATGCCCATCCCTAATGTCAAATAAAACAAAAAAGTTTTCACCTGCTGGTGGAAGACTCCAATAATGCTGCTCCCCTGTAAAGGGAGCGGTGGCGCAGGGAGTAACAGCACCTGCAGTAACATCTATAGTGAACAGCCATAATGGCTGTTCGAATCCCCACCGCGGCCGGAGTGAGCTACCGGCCCCAGTCCCAGCTCCCGCCAACCCAGCGGCTTGAAAGTAATTGCAAGTAGAGAAATGGGTACCTGCCTTAGAGGCGGGGGGCACCCTCCTCCTGGTTCCGTGCCAGGAGGGTTGATGGCGACGATGGCAGTAAGAGAAGCAGCAGCGGCGAGGAGGAACAATGGCGGCGTCTGGCAGACCGAAGGAGCGACAACGACATCGGATCGAGGAGGGACCGGATGACGCAACTACGGAGCGATGCGGCGCGGCTGGAGCCCGAAGGGACGAGGAGCCGGGAACGCCGCAGTCCAGGAGCAGTGCGCATCAACGGAGGGTCCATCTGCAGCCCTCTGATGGTCGCCGCTCACCGGAAATGCCGAGACTACGCCGGAGCCACCGAGTACGGAGAGAAGCCTGTCGTCCGGGTGCTGCTAGGCAACCCCTCCCTGCACAATTGTCGCCCTAGGTAGGATCTGACTACAATAATGTAGGCCACTTGTAAACCGCTCTGAGACCCAGTAGGGGTCATGAGCGGTATAGAAGTCACATGTAAATAAATAAAAAATAAATAAAATAGTCAGTTTTGGCTACATGATAACATTACAAAGCTAAGAGGCAAAGCAATGTTTTCTGCCATTTCCTGAATGGCAAAACATTTTGAAGCTATTTCTCAGATACCCTGAATTATCAACAAAACATAAGGGGTCTGTGTGTGTGATTTTCAGGAAGTAAAATGCAACCTTTTGTTTTGATTTACCCCACACCCCAAGTCAATTTGAGGTAGTGCATGAAGTGTTTTTCCACACTAAGAATGTATAGTTAGGCTTCAACTGATCAAAACCTGAACCAATTAATATTGCTATTATAACTGTAGCTGTCAGGCTGGCCCTGCAGGCCTCTTGCAGACCTGTCATAAATAAACATGACTGGGCCAGAAGTGGCGCACCTCTGTCTGCAGGAGGATGGGGGCAGGGCAGGTGGCTGGGAGGTTTAAACGTTAGTGCTGGAGAGGAGGAGGAGGTTGGTCAGCAGAAGCTGTGGTGTTAGGAAGATGAGTCATGGTGAGGTCTCAGGATGAGGGCCAAAGAGTTGGGAGCACCTATCCAAGAAGAGGCAGCAATCACGGAGCAGGAGGCCGGAGCATTGAGCAATGGGCACAGCACAGGGGACAAGAGCCCAGTTAGAGGCGAGGGCCAGCTTGGAGGAAGGGAAGGCTACCAAGGCAGGAGCAGACCCCCATACTGTTTTGGCGGGTGTACAAGGCAGCAGCAGGAGGAGAGCCAGGAATGGTGGTTCCCAGCATTGGGGACATGGCAGGATGTCCTCTTGCCAGTGGCATGAAGAAGCAGCTACAGGGGGCTCAAAGGGAGTGAGACCAAAGTGCCAGATTTTGAGAGATTGATGAGCTGGGACTATAGGGGCCCAAGGGGAGGCCTGTCAGATGGTGAAACCCCAGAGACTATAACTGTGGGGCAAGGATTCAGCCAGACTAGTGGGGGAAGTGCCACCCTGTGGCAATCCCAGTGCAAAGGCACTGAGGTCTGAGGAGGGAGACTGCGGCTACCACTGGTATATCTCTTGTAACATTAAAATGTGGGGGGGGGGCAGGGAGGAGCACAGGAGGGTGACCCCTGCTGGTCTGTACAGGGGAACCTCTAGTCTGAAGCCACCTTAGGATGTGACAATAACTAATCTAAACTGGGAAACTGATTACTGTTGGTAATATTAGATGTGGTTTTGATTCTGGTACCTGTCTTTATGGCAAAGAGTTCAAGAAGATCAGAGTGAGGAAAAAATGACTCAGCACATATATATACTTGTACAAATTCATTTGACTTTCCAAGGCATGGCTTATACCAATCAGTGGCTTGACAGGAAGATTTGATTTGATGTTCTATAATGGCAGTGACTCCTGCTTGTTTGTTGTTGTGTTCTTTCCTGGGCTGTGCCTGTCAGGCTCAGGACCAAACACTTGACTTGCGCATGCTGACACAGAGACAGGTTGCACTGCACAGTGATGGTGATGGGGTCCAATGGCACACATCCCCCCCACACACACATACTGGCAATAGACAATTCCTGAGCATCTGTGTGCAGTGCAGTCAGTATCGGCAACACACCATGGACGGAGACAGACAGACCAGGCCCAAACCATGAGACACAAAAGATAATTGATCTGAGATCTTACAGAGGAGCCATGCTCTTTCCTGCTAGAGGAACTGCCCATACAACTAGTCACCAGTTCCGGGTGGTGGTGGTGAATAACTTCCAATTCATGTGTAAAGGAAGGTGAGGATTGGTGTGTTTGTAAGGGGAAAAAAGAGGCTAGGGGAAGTATCTACCTAATATGCCACTCTTCTCCTAAGGAGTTGGAGGAGGAGTAGATGCAGTTCTACCATCCTCATTTTATCCTTGAGACATCTCTCTGTAGATGCTTGAACTGAGAAGTGTTACTGGCCCAAGATCAGCAAGTAAGCTTCATGGCCAAGGGATTTTCATCTCAGTATCCAGAGCCTAGTACCACAGTCTAACCACTATACTGGCTCTCATACTAAACCCAGCATCTTCTTGTGCCTTAGCTAGCTGTACTGCATGTTTTTGTTTCCAGCCAGGTTTGTTCTCAGGCTGGGAGTGGAAGAAAAGTACTTTGAGGATCAGAGCACAACATGACATGAGAAGGAATAGGATTCAGTTTGGAACAGGTAGATTCATTCATGAGGATTCTCCTATTATACATTACCTGCTTCCTTGAATTGCCAAGTTTCTGACACTACCTGCAAGTGAGTATCTAAGGTGCCTACAGAATATTCAGCTTTTCTGCTACATGTGTGGTATTAGAGAAGGAAAGATCTCTTGGATTACAAGTACAATTAACTGAGAATTTCATCCCAATGGGATGGCAAAAGTGTACCCTACACAGGCAGAAGAGGGAGGAGGAGGGCTGCAGCTGCCCAACCAATGTGGCTTTTCATCTGCAAGGGTCCCCTGATTCCTGACAATGCCTTTTTGAAAAGCAGAGATTGCTACTGGGGGAAAGGGAAAATGGAGAAAGATCTGATTCTGCCAGAAAATTGTGTGTAGCATACAGCCTAAAGACATTTACAACCAGATTTTTTTTTTGCCATAAATTGCCTATAAACATGAGACCCACTCTCTTATCTGCCTGAAATTTGGCATGAAGGGTGTATTGATTACATAGTACTCTCCCATTCCAATTGGATGAAAAATATATACACATTAAAGCCAGAAATCTATTTCCTATTGAAACGAATAAGGAATAGAACAATCATTCTCTCTCTCTCTCTCTCTCTCTCTCTCTCTCTCTCTCTCTCTCACCATACTGTGAGAATGGTGTGTCCCTCCCTAACCATCATTGGGTCACATTGCATAAATCACAGTTTCTGAGCCTAGAGTATGCTTATGTTGCCACTTCTCCCATGATGTCATGCTGAATTTCCAGCATGTCCAGAAGAGTCCCATTAGTGTTACTGAATGGGCTGTCCTTGAGCAGTGGTGATGGGCAGATTCTTTTCTTTCAGACCCCCACATCTCATCCATACTGATGGAAACACCATCTCTATAACTTTTGAGGAGCACCAGGATACCTCCTGTACCCCAGAAGCCGCAGCAAAGGACCCAGCTGTTGAGAAATGGACTAATTTATGGTTTTATATCTGCTTACACATGCAACACATGGACTGTGCACACATCTATATACTGTGGGCCTAGAGGAAGCTGTTTGCATCACCTACTGTGAGAGATTTCACATAGGGAACACTTGCCTGCATTTCATGTTAATGTAGTTTGCACACATTCAGCTCAAAGCCTCATGGGAAGAAGAAGCACATGTTAGCCATTGTGAGCAGAGACAACAACCAAGAAGAAATTCCCCCATTATTGAGGAGACTAGATGTCACGCAGAACATGGACCTGATCTGCATCTGAATTGCAGTTTCCTGTTGATGGTGCCTTGTGTGCCTGGTAAAACCAAGATTCATCTGCACATCAAGGAGGGCACAGGAAGCCGAGACTTCACACCTGGCCAGATGGTGTTCCATGAGATAGAGTGTAGAGTTTCAAATATTGCCCCACCCATATAATACCTGCCCCTTTCTACATGCACCAATGAGGGAGGTCATGGGATGGACTTGTAAGTAGGTGGGATTACAGTTTGGCAGGGTGCCACCCACCTGGAGATTCAACTATAAAATGTGAAGACCATGCTTTAGGTCTTTTGCTAGCCACATTCTACAACCTCCCCCCCTTCTTTCCTGCTTTAAAACTCTTTGTCTTTTACCTGATCTCTTTGGGGTGCGCAGCCAAAGAGATCCACACTAGCTGGCTGGTTCTAGCAGTGTGAATTAGTAATTACCCCTAGGAACTATGTCTTGCCCTCCAATTTTCTATTGCAACAGACAAGACTTCTAGAACAGGCAAGTATTAAACCATGTACCTACCTACTCTTCGCGACATATTTTTGTAACTCTAAAGGAACCTTGAGTGTATGCAAATGTGAGACTGATTTTGTATGTGTGATTTTAATATTGCTCAATAAAAAGAATATTTGTTTTGGAAAAACACCCGCCTCGTCTCCGTCACTGGTACTCTTTGGTGCTGGCAGAACCTCCGTAAACTTTGGCAAGGACTCACGTTAAATTTAGTTAGCCATCTGCTGTAAATAAAGCAGTTGGCATAACACAGCTCTAGAATGATGTGGCTTGAGGATGAGAATTATTTGTTTCAACAGCAAAGGCTAGTTGGCTGGCCTAGAACAGCTAAGCGTGTATGTCCTCCTGCAATGAAACCCCTCTCCTGAAAGCTCCAGAAAATACCTCATGACACAATGTTCCAGGGATCCCAAACTACCAATTTAGAACACCTCAGGAGCAAGGATCCCTCTAAGCTGTGGAGTCTTGTGAGCAAAACTTCTACTTTGTGAACTACTGGCATTAAAGTTGTGAGCAAGCAATGTGGCTACTGCATAAATCAGTTTGCTCTGGAGCCATCCCTCCTGAGCGAAGACAAAAATGTGTGAGCCGGAGGCTAAAAAGCGGTGCGCTAGCTCACACTAACTCAGCTTAGAGGGAACACTGCTCAGGAGTAAGTATTAGAGAGCTCTGGCCTCCCAGAAAGTGAGTCGCCAAACCCTGAATCCATATTCTTTCCAGAACAGTCAATGTAAAAAAGAGGCAAACCAGCTGAACCATTACAGCTTCAGTTTTCAGAAGTACAAAACTTCCTTTTTGGAATGTTGTTTACTGTTAACCAAAAGCGGAACAGAGAAAAATGAAAACATTCCAAGGCCCCGGTCACACGGCAAAGTTGCCGCGGGAGAGGTATGGATGGTGGGCAGATTATCTGGGCGCGATCACACCCCAACATCTGGGAAGTGGAGCACACCCGTGGCTTACCACCAACAATGCGAGGTAAAAAACTAGTACCTCCAAGGTACTAGAAAACGTTTGCCATGGGCTGCCTCCAGACGCCCGTGGTATGATGCACGCGGCATTCCTCTCCGGTCCCTCGTTTACCTGCCGGCGCCAAGGGAAGGACCGGTGGTGTGCCGCCGGCACGTCTGATTGCATAATCGCAGATCAAACTGCGCCAGGGCAATTAGCCACGCCTCCCCCCCCCACGATATCCGGACCGTGTGACCCAGGGGCCAGAAGTCTTTAAGACAAGCCTAGTACATTCGTCAGGCAGTCAATGAGGCTTGAGGAATACTTTCATTCCTTAGCTGAACTACAAAATTCAAAGAAGAGACCTACTGAAACCAAGGGAATTCTTACCTCAACAAAAAATCAATCACTAGGCCAACACAGAAATCCATAAGTGTGCTGGTTTAACTAGCAGTTGCAAAATGCAGCAATTAAGTTACTGGTAATACTATTGAGAGGGCAAGCACAGCAAAAAAAGGGGGGGCTGGGAAATCATTATGGAATTCTGTTTGGATCAGTCCAGGTCTAGCCAGCATGAAAGCAAGCAACTGAATGAATGAAATCTTTCCTGCCAGGTTCATTGTCATCTTGGTCTTTTAAGGGGGGCACCTTTGACTGGAGTGAGTAAAATCAGTCTTCATTTTGTTGGCCTCTAGATGGCACCATTGTTCCACTAGAAGCTGCTAGGGTCTGGCTGGATGTCATTGTTATTTTTGGCTTGTCACTTAGGTGACCCTTCCTGATTAAATTTGGGGAAAGGGTTGCTTCTTGCACTTAGAATTTTTTTTTTACCTTTTCAGTCCAAGCCTGCTGTTGGGTTTCTGTGCAGTGAGCAGTTCAGGGAGCGAGACGTAGGCCAGTGACTGATCGTTTATAGGGGGCACAAAGGTGCCTCATTCTGGCAATTTCAACCTTTAAGCACATATGCACATGGTGTTGAAGCAATGGCCATATTCTACTATCCCCTCCCAGCCAATCACTGTTCATTGCAGAAGCTCTGAAACAAAAGCAAGACTACTCAGTAGAAGAGGCTGGCTGGCAGTTCCAAACTGGAGGGATCGAGAGAGGGACGGGAGAACAAGACAGACAGTTTTGATAGGGGCTGGCTGGAGCAAGCAGGTTCCCAGACAGAAATAAAGAACAAAGACCAGCAAAGGAGCTGGAAATTAGAACACAGAATAGAGCTCAGTCATTTTAACAAAGATCCAATTACAAGATGTTTTCCTCCTGGACTGAAAATGCATTCAGGACTCTGTGCCAGGTGAAGAATGAAAACAAAGAAATACTAGCATTTTTCTTTAAAAGCATGTAAACCAGAGTTAGTACCAGGTTTCTATAATCAGTAGCTAAGATTCAAAAGGTGATATAAAGAATACTATGGACACAATAGTATCACATTTTGCGCATGTGCAAAAAACCGCCAACGTGCACTGCTGCAAGTCGGTAGTGTGAACGGGCATATCACGATGTGCTGCGCAGTCAGGAGGTGAGTGTGATCGCATTTCTTCCGGATCAGTTCCAACTGGAACAGTTTATGCCGGCTTAAATGGCCCATCTGAACGTACCCGTAGAGTCTTATTTACTCAATTTATATCCCACCTTTCTCCCCAATGGGGACCCCAAATGGCTTACATCATTTCCCACCCTTCCATTTTATCCTTCCAACAACCTTGTAAGGTAGATTAGGCCAAGGATGTGTGGCTAGCTCAAGGTTCCCCAGCAAACTTCTACAGCAAAGTGGGGATTTGAACCTGGGCCATTCAACTGCTAACAACTTGAACTGAATTGGAAGGTAAAACTAGCTGCCTACCTTTCCACATGCAGAAGCTCTTGGCATGTGTGCACAACTCTCAGCATAAAGCAGCATTCCCAGTCATGAGCAGAAGTTCACATGACAAGTGTACATATGGAGGTGCCTGCTGGAGATCCTTGGCCCTACATGCATGAGTCATATCAGAGCCAATAGGCACAATCCTCCTCCCACAGACAGTTGGCCTTGGGCCATGCTACTCTTGCTCTGCCCCACTTTGTCACCCAAGAAAGCAGTCCCTCATCTTTTCCCACCTCTGGAGACACAGATGCATGTGTGGGGCCTGGGAGACCATTCATGGACCAGCAGAAAGGTCCAGGATGCCCCATGTGACTTCCCATCTGTCATGTTTCCCAGGAAGAGGAGGTTAAGTTGATAGGAAAAAGGCAAGGAGATTCAAATGGCATACTCTGGAAGAAGGGTAGTGACAGGAGGCTGGAGACAGAGAGAGCCACTCAGACTTTGGGACCCTGGTGGCTGGAAGGCAACAGGACTGTGATGAATAGGGATGGGCATGAACTGAACCACAAAGCAAAATTTATCGCATAAATCCAAGTTCATAAATCCAAGTTCATGACAGGTGCAAGTGGAGGAGTGGGGAATCAAACCTGGTTCTCCCAAATTAGGTATCAAGGCCTAAGGACTTCCTTCATTCTGGGTGGACGGGGGATCAATTTTGCCACAGGCAGCTGATTCATGGCAGAGTGACATGAACTGTTTAGTCCATTTAGTTTCAGCTCTTCTATCGCAGGAGATTTTCCCAGAGCCACTTCTCTTCTATGTTGCCCTTGCCCTGTTAAGTAAAAAAACCCCACATCACGCCTGCATTTGGGGTAACAACAGACATAGCCACCTCATTCTTCCACCAGTGGAGGCCCTCATCATTTTGATCATCATTAAATGGCAACAGTGACTCTGGCTTTTGAATGCCTGATCTGGGCTAAGTCAGGCCAGCATTTGGAGTTCAGATCTTTCTGCAGAAATGTGGCCAGCCTCTGCCTCTTAATCCCATCTTCCCTGTCTATGAAATGGAAATTGCAATGGCTTGTCTCAAAAGAGTTGCTGTGATGATGATAAAATTACTGTTCCATCAACCCATTGGTTCTGAACAGCTGTACAACAAGCCACAACAATTGAGAGAAATTGGGCTACAGTCAGAGTGATACATTTTTGTTTGTCTCTCAGAAGCCACATCATCCTAGCAGGGGGGCGGCACAGAGGGCAAGCCTTCTAGAGGGAAAATCAGCTTATTTCTGTACTCTGAATGGATACTGCAATTGAGTAGGATGTGATCCACAGTCTCTATTTTCCCACTGCCACACGGGCATAACCTTTCTGGGTATTATAAGTTGCTGCAGATTTTCCGGGATGTGTGGCCGTGGTCTTGGCATTGTAGAACCTGACGTTTCACCAGTAACTGTGACTGGCAACCTCAGAGGTATAAACACAGAAAGATGGAATACTCTCTGTGTCAAGGTGAGAAGAAAATGGTAGGCAGTAAATTTATATCTACTCCAGAAGGTGGGTAGGGCTGAGTCATTGTCTTGTAGGAGTTCCCCAGGCTATGGACATGCTAATGGAGGAGCTTTCCTGAGGAGGTTCTTTTGTTTCCTGAGGAGGTTTCCTGCTTCCTGAGGAGGTTGTTGAAATTCTAATCTTAGCTGTAGTGCTATTGTCTGATGTAAAGCCTTTTGTGTTTTTCATGACAGGAAGCCATATCCTATTTATTTTTAAATTCTCTTCTTTCCTGTTTAAATTATGTTTATGCTTGTGAATTTCAATGGCTTCCCTGTGTAATCTGACATGGTAATTAAAAGTGTTGTCCAACCTTTCAGTGTCTTGGAACAAAATACGGTGTCCTGTTTGAGTTAGGCTATGTTCAGCCACTGCTGGTTTTTCAGGTTGGCCAAGTCTGCAGTGTCTTTCATGTTCTTTTATTCTTGTCCAAATGCTATGCTGTGTGGTCCCGATGTAAACTTGTCCACAACTGCATGGTATGCAGTATACTCCTGCAGAAGTGAGGGGGTCTCTTCTGTCTTTTGCCAATCGTAGCATCTGTTGTATTTTTCTGGTGGGTTTGAATACTGTTTGTAGGTTGTGTTTTTTTCATAAGTTTCCCCATCTGATCAGTGATTCCTTTGATATATGGCAAAAACACTTTTCTTGTGGGAGACTGTTTTTCCTCAGTTGTTTGTTCTACCTTTGGTTTAATCGCTCTTCTGATTTCATTCTTGGAGTAGCCATTTGCTTGAAGAGCATGGTTTAGATGATTTAGTTTGTCACTGAGAAAGTGCGGTTCACATATCCATCTTTCTGGGTATGGTTGCTTTACATAACACCTGCTGGTAACGACTGAGAGTAGTACATTTAGACATCCAAGGATAAAAGCTCTTCTATATTTTGGAACAGTTAGCTTTTTCACATAATCTGGCATCTTTTTGGGAGGTAGTACATCTAGACCACAGAGTGGTGTGTAAATAATTGAGCTTCTTAATGCATTATTTCACTGTATTGAAGAGTTCTTTGAAGTCCCAGTAATAGATCATATCTGGAAAGATCTTGGGATAATGTAGTTTGGAGTCCAGCAATTTGTCCCAGATATAGGAGTCCCTCAGAGGGAGTAGCTCTTAAAGTTTTGAACTTCCATTTGACAGCGCTGATCCAAGCTTGAGCTCTGAGGGATTTCAGGCTGAATTTGCCCTGCAATGCAACTTGCAACACACATTTTGGGACTCCAGAGGTTGATTGTAGAAATTTCAGCCCTGTGTTATCCAAATTTTCATTAACCATTTCAATCCAAATCAAAGGTTGTTGTAAGGACAAACAACATTGGGATTTTAAGGCACTCTCTGGCCTGGGTACCTTACATATTTCAGATTTTCATCATCCCCCCACATAGCCTAGAGTTTCTCACCACATTCATCTGATGCTGTTTTCCTTTAGGCAGCTCTTGTGGGCTAGCCTAACACTTGCAGTGTACCTCAGTAACAGGAGGCAAACTGCATAGAATGGGAAGGGTTGTGATTTTTGCAGATGCAGATGTGGTTCTATCTCAAGAATATTTAATACTAATGATCTGAAGATCAAAGGGTGACCTGAACAAGCACAGAACTGCAAAAGGTTATACACTGGAAGGAATAAAAAAAACTTACCATGCTCGGTGGACTCGATTAGAAATACTGGGCTCCCTCCTCCTCCTCTACCCTTATCTATCTAGTTCAGTTCTGCCTAACCATCCAATTCCATTACACCTATCTAATTACTGACCAACAATTAAAAGCTACATTAAGCTAGATCATCACTTGGCATATCTATCATACCTATCTCTGAGTTTTCATTAACAAAGATTTGCCCAACAGCCAATCCATAAAATGTACATTATAAAGGAATCCTGATAATAGCTTGCTATTAGATTCATTAGCATTAAGAAAAGGGAAATCACATATGGCTACTGCCTGATAATATTCAATATAAAAATCCATTTCACAAAGTTGGATGGGTTACAATGAATGAGGCAAGGCACTGAATGACTGAGCAGCAAGGCTAAAAATAAATAATGAACAGCGTCCTCGCTCACATAAGAGCCTGCATGCACGATCAGATCATTACATCCATAGAACAGTGTGTGAGCCAAAAATGCCCGGAGGGTCTTTGCCATTGTTTGGAAGCTTGATTGTGCTAGGAAAAAGTGCACAACATGGGATGAATACAGACAACGATTTTCTAAATTGTAAAGTGCTGCAGTGGGCATACAACTACCAGAGGAGTCTGGAACATGTAGTACCCAGTGGAGAGGCTCCAGCCATGCCCCAGATTCCCTGAAAAAAATGCCTCTCCCCATACAGAAAGATGCTACAGCCTGCTGCTTAAATGGCCAAAGGCTGGCTAGCAGACACACTTCTTCATACAACACATAAGTTATGGAATTCTCATCCACAAGATATGGTGATTGCAGTTGTCTTCGGTGGCGTTAAAAGAGGTTAGACATATTCATGAAGAATCTAGTAGTATGTCCAGAGAGGGAAATAAAGAAGTAGGATTTTTATACACCGCTTTTCTCTACCTTAAGGAGTCTCAAAGCGGCTTACAATTGCCTTCTCTTCCTCCCCTCAAAACAGGTATCTTGTGAGGTAGACGGGACTATGAGAGTTCAGAGAAATCTGTGACTGGACCAAGGTCATCTAGCAGGCTTCATGTGTAGGAATGGAGAATCAGATCTGGTTCTCCAAATGAGGGTCCACCACTCTTAACCACTATACCATAAAGGCTTGGTGTTTAGGGTCTGTGTAAGACTGGATGCTGGTGACTTCAATGGAGTTAGAAGGGTGTAACTCTGGTTAGGAGTACAGAGGTAGAAGAAGTGAAGAAAGAGCAAGTCAGTGGAGCTCCCTTCTTCCTCCCTTGATTCCCACTTCAAGATAGTTCTTACTGAAATATATATATTAGGCTCATGTAGATATTCTGGACTGGGGATGGCCATAGGCCTATGGAAAAACCCTGAGAAGGCCTCCAACCCCTTGCCTGAGGATACAGGGACTCTGAGAAGGGCAGAGGGACACTGGCCTCCCCATCCCTTCTCACTCTTTGCAGAGTATACTGAAGCTTTTATTGCCCCCACACCTGTAAACTATAGTATAAATAAGAGACTCTCAAACTAATTCAGTATAATAAAATTCTTGCAGAATTCTCTGAAGACACTTAAATTAGATTGGATGTGGGGTTTTTTC
>NW_015173293.1:20832-29818 GCF_001447785.1 Gekko japonicus | reverse complement strand
TGTGATGGAATTATGAAGGTACAGGGTTTTTTTAATTATAAAGAGGTTTAAATGGGGGGTACTTGGATAAAAATGTTAAAGTTCCAGCATGTTTTGCAGAAATTTAAAACATATTTTATGGTAAACTAAATTAGTCTGAGGGTCTCTTATTTGTTGATAGTGTTAGGGCATTTCCATGCAATATTTAGATTTCAGTTGCTTTTAGGGTTTTTACTGAGGTGTTATTTCCCTTGATAACCTATCCTTGCAAGTATCTCTTTTGGATGGGAAATCTCTAGCCTTCTTCTCTTCCCCCCCCACCCATCATCTGCAAAGCAAGCCAGCTGTCTATTATGAGGGCAAAGCAATATTCCTCCAAGCTTGCCCTGTCTATTTTGCAGTATACAAAAGTAAAGCCATTGCCTTGACTGCTAAGCACATGCACAGTACCAGATAATGGAATAGTTCAGTCACTCAAAACCCATGCTTACCACAATATTTCTCAAATTCGCTGAGATAATGATTGGCAGAACATAGACATACTATCCAACCCTGTTTTGTGGGAGGATGGACTAACTATTCTGGTTGGATGATTCCCTGCCAGGTGCATGTCTACAAAATTACTCTCCCCTTGCTGTCTCTCCAGTTTTCCCTTGGCCACAAAAATGAAACCAGACAACACCGTACCAGAATAACTTTTGGATCAGAAGGCAGACACACACTCCTGAATGTTAGAAACAATTTTGCTTTGATTCAAATATTTCTGATGTTTCTAAATGGGGTGTTCAGATCTTATTTAATACATTTCTGATGGAATATATTACATAGAATGACCTAGAGTTTTGAGAAATGTCTCTTATAAGCGGCATCTAGTGAACAAGGCTTTTATGAGCTTGTGTAACAGGGAAAGCTGCTTCTATATTATCTGTTATTTACAAGGGGCAGACATTGTAGATCCCAGCCAACAGAAGAAGGGAGACAACTCTATAGAAAGGAAGTCCACAGCTTTAACTGGCTGACTGCTAATTTGTTTGTGTTACAGCTGTCCTATTCTCATAAATACCCACTCTGCAGCCCTTGCAAGTATCCCAGGAACAGTGCATAAGGTAGATGTGGAAACACGTAGTATACCGGCTACAGAAGATAGCCAGTGATTATGTCCAGCAAATTAAAATGCTATTCAGGATATTCTTCTTGCCCTATGGAGAGGTAGATTCTGAGACATGGAAGCTACAGGTAGTGACAGTACTGGAAAAAAGATGTATAGCTCTGTTGCAAGGAATGATTAACTGAATGTGGATTTCTCAGATGCCTTTCAGAAGCATATGGAGAGAGACCATCTGAATATCTGGGAAGGCTAAATAGGTGCTGGAGGAAAGTAACACAACACAAAACCTGGGTACCAAACACTAAAGCACAGCTGCTTGAGTAATTCATCTGTGGATGTTGGGAGGATTCACCCAGCTCTAACTTCATAAGTCTTCCTAAGGTATCCTGTAGTGTTCAGAAGCAGAACAAGAAACCAAGGAGATTAACACTGCTGTGGAAATCACTACCTTCATATAGCAGTACATGTTGACAGGTAGAGGGTATTTTGTCTCCCACAGACAATGGCTATAGAAGGCTACAGAAATGTATAGATTTTTTTAAAAAAATTCTGTATTGAAGGATCATTCTCTATCCACCAAGCCAGTTACCTCACAGAAACTACAGGAATATCATGATATTGCCATTACAGGGATCAATCCCTAATAAGCCCTATTTGGTCTTCTATGATTGTGGAGAAAATGGGTAGTTTTAGTTCTGAATGCACTGAAGCTCATTTGAGGTGGGCAACACAAATCATTACATAAAGAGGTTTCATTCAAGATGTATGAATATAGTTGTAAGTAGAACAAAGAGCTGTATCAGACATGCATGGGGAATGCCATATTCAGAGCTCCCAGCTTTTTTTATGTTTATTTTTTTAGATTTACTTTTCAAGTGCAGTGGCCCAGTCCAAAATGGGTGTTTTTAATTTAAAAAAAAAAAGCAAAATAGGGCAAATAGCTGCTCCTCGGGGGTGGGTCAGGTCAGGAAAACAGTTCAAGGAAAGACTTAACCCTCCTAGTCTATATACTAATACTGAAGTGGCCCCGTGCGTGCGTATATCTAAATCCGCGCTCCGGGGCCACCTGGGGGGCAGGGAGGGGTTTGTGCACACGTGGGGCGGTCCCCACGTGTGCACAAAAATCAACAAACTTTGAAAACATATCGGGGGGATATTTAAATCCCCCCAAAAGTTACAGAGCATTCCCTGCGCATGCGCAGGGAACGCTCTGCAAACGGCGCGGCAGCAACCGGGTCCCCTGCAAGAAAGAAGAATTCGTGAATGAGGCATGACAGTATGAAGCTATTTATTGATGGTATTGAATGGAACTCTTCGTTGACATAGGCATACTGGTGACAGGAGGCCAGGACAAGGCTGGGAAGGTGGCCAGGCGGGGAGAGCCCAGCCAGGCTGGGGGGGGGGGGAAACCGGAGCAGTTCGAGGTTGCTCGGAGCGGGGGGGAAGAGGCCGGGGGGAGGTAGTTGAGGGTGGTGGTGGAGGAGACGGGGAACTTCTTCCTCCGCCGCATGTTCAGTGTGGAGCTCCCCAGCTCCTCCCCCCGCGAATTTTGCGGGTCCTCTTTCTTGTGTACTATGATTCCAAACTGAAATGGATTCCCCCTTTATGCCTGGGAGCTCCAAATTTGGAACTCTGAGCACAAAGCTGGTAAGGCCCTAGGGTTTAGGGGACTGGGACAGGGTCCCCTGCAAGAAAGAAGAATTTGTGAATGAGGCATGACAGTATGAAGCTATTTATTGATGGTATTGAATGGAACTCTTCGTTGACATAGGCATACTGGTGACATGTATCACTCATTACTTCTATAGCGACCTATTGTCATATCAGGAACTGCATCCAATGGATGATGTGTTGCAGGTGATAGCAGGTTTTTTATATGGGGATACATTGTTGTTTTATTGGCCTCATCAGGGAACATTGTAGAGCAACAGATCAAGATAATCCTTGCACATGCTATACCCTGCTCCAAGTCTTCCACCATCATTGTCACTTAATGTGAGCACAAAATTTAGAGAGAATCCTGTGGATAGCGCAGAAATTTTGGACTAGCAGTTGAATGGGCTGAGATATATGTTGTTCATAGGGTCCAGAAAAGTATTCATGGGGAATCTCTGCAGTGGACAGTGCAAGTTGCAGGGAATAAACCAGTGCACTGTCTTTTGGATCACTAACAGAAGTTGCTGGAACAGTTCAGGATAGATGTTTTATGGAAAATTAGCCCATCAAAGATGGACATTGTAGATAAACTAGATTTATATTGCCCTGCAAATATTTATGTTTTTTGATCATTTAAATCTTTACAATAATCTTCTGATTAGGTCTATCTTGTTCCATTTCCCTCTTGTAAAACTTTAATGTTCTAGAATTCATCTTCTTTGTGAATTATTACGCAGGAGGTAATGAAAGTTGTTATTTTCCTCTTAATAATTGTTGTTGTTTCTTTTGTTGTATGAACTTCTACCTCCTGTTTTGTTGTGATCTGCTGTTTTAAACACTGATCAATAAAACCCTGGAGGGAAAAGCTGAAGGTATGCTAGCAGATGCACATGACCAGAATTTTCCTGGGGGATTTGCAGTGAAGACAAAGTCTGCCAGGGCATCCTGCACCAGAATTGTTCCACAAATCCAGACAGTAATAAGCTCCCCTGCGATCATGCTTCCCTAGAAGTTAATGCCTACCATGGGAGTAATCACAGTGGCTTAAATCCATGCCATCTTAAGTGAAAAGATAACATGACTCTTTCTTTGCATTTTTGGGGCCACCTATACACTCCAAGTATAGGCAGCTAGATGAGATATTCATGGCAGATAATGCTGTGGATCAATTTGTTCTGACCCCATTAACTTCAAATGAGGCAGGGAGCACTGCTGGTTCAGCTGCAGATTGGTCAGCCAGTCAGGAGAGGGCAGTAGCTGCATCCTCTCACTTCCAGGCATTTTTGCTGTGGCTGACCCATCCTCCCTAAGGGCAGCATGAGATCAGCTGGTTGCTATTGCAGGGCTGAGCAGGAATTTTTTGAGGTTTCACCCAGTTGGCTCTGTGGGAAGCCCAGGTTTTGCTTGCTCTGTGCTGTCCCTGTGTGTTGTGAGTCAGTGCTGGTTTGTTTTTTAATTAAATAGACCTAGTTGCAAACTGGTCAGGCCATGACTAGTTTGGCAGGTGCAGGGTGCATTGCTCAGGACAGGTAGGGTTAATCAGCAAACACTGAGGGATCTGGCGTGATGGGGGAGGCATCCAGAACAGGCCATCACATGCCTTGTGGCTGGGTGCACTGTGAAGGAGCACCCTTGGTGCTGCTAAGTGGCATCTTTTGAACCTGGAAGGAGCTTTGCGGCACATCAAGGGAGAGGAAAGAAGCTTGGCACTCTTGGCACATATGGCTGTGCAGGTGGTCATAAACAAGGCTGGTGGAAGCACTGGCTGAGATTTGAGCCAGGATGGAGCTGCCGCCCAAAAGGCATACCAAGCAGACGCCTAGCTCAGCCCACCCTCAAAATCGTCAACTTGTTTGAATAAGAAGTGATGTGGATCAGACATTTAATTAATTAAAAATATTTAAATAAATACTCTAGTTGAACCCACAGTTGGTTGTCGCATGTCATGGCAAATATAAAGTACAGTACTTTGGATTTTTAAAGATACTACTCACGTTCCTAGCCATTCTGTGTGCTAGAACCAAGGGGGAAATCAATTTTTATTTAAATGGGGTGAAATTTAAAGATGCAGGTAACAGAAACCCTTTAACATACTTTGTTAAACTGCAAAGCTGGATGCTAGATCTCATTGGTGATTGGCAGCATCAATGATTGTGCCATTGAACTGGGAAAGCTGACCACAGATAAAAATAGGTTGTCATGCAGGCTCCATAGTTTAGGCACAAGGGCACTTAAATTTCAGGAGAAAGTTTCAGAAATGTGATCTTCTGTGAATCCTGGGCTGAGGGACTTGCATGAACTTTCACCAGCTGCATGTCAGAAATACTTGGTTCCGCCTGTAAGGTTGCACTGATACCTACCAATTCCCACCCGGAAGACTTGGGAGAGCGCCCCCCCCCCAGGTGCCAATTCTCAGTACTGGTGAGCACCACCACAAAAAAAAACAACCCTGGTACATCCGAAGAATAGTCCAGCCACCATGTCTTCATGCAAGCTCCATTGAAATGAAGAGAATATCCCTGCGCAAGCATTACTTTCAGTGGGCTTGCACATGAGATGTTCCCAGTAAATTATGGCATATCACTGCAAGCTTTAGCTGAGGATGATAATGGCAACAAAGTTAACATGTAAATCAGCTATAAACTGGTTCCTAGTGGTGTCTCAGTGTATTAGCCCATCGTGTTGCCAGTCTTCCTGTTACTGACTTTATAAACATCATTTGGGGGGAGGGAGATTGTCCTTGGTTGCATGCATCCAATCCTGTAATGTACATTTAATAGCCCGCCATCTATCATTCCTTCTCTTCATTTATTTCCAAGACACATTCTGATTGTTTTGTTTACTGCTTACTGTGTTTATTATTATTTTCATGGAAAAAATGTGATGTGATACATTTTGTATGAAGGTCACTGCTTAGATAGTCTCAGTGGATATACTTTATCCAAGCAGCACTGATTTATAATGAACTCATAGCAGCCTCATGCAGAGGGGCCCTTCCTTTTCCACACAGGGGGCCCATTGTAATCTGACATTAGCGGCATGCCGAATAAATAACATTACCCGCCGTAATACTTTGCAATCACCGCAGATGGGAGAAAGGCCACGGCGAAGTTGTTGAGGCCTATCATTTCATCCAGAGGTTAATATATTGTCAATAAGCATGGACACAAATGGCACGAGAGCGACGCAGTCACAGGTGGTCCCCGAGATGGCATTTGGCAGCCATTGCCTCCCATCTAGCCATGTAAATATTCATACATACCTCAGGAGATCTCCTCCTACCGGCATTGATCTCAAAAACAAAAGCTGGGCAGCATCAGGCTTCTTTTGGAACAGCTAGACCGAACTGTCACTCTCAAGCATTTGTTTTGCCCTGGCAAGAGCCACTTCCAGCCCAGAGAAATCAATGGCATTTTTTATCTTCTTTCATGAGGGACTGGGGGGGGGGGAAGGGGAGGGAACACTTCAGTTTACAGTTAAACTATCCCATCAAACCAGTTAAGCTGACTTTAGGGCTGAAGAACACTGGCAAGCCTGGGGATGGAGAAGAGGGGGAAGCTCTTTGACCCAGCAGTAGAGGTCCAGAATGATTTTAACAAAACGTTATAAAAACACAATAAAAACAAGTTATAAAGCCCATAAAAAGTCACAATTTTAAAAACTCCAATTAGGACAGCTAATAATAAAAAACTAAATCAATCAAATGCAGTCCTAAGTAAAACTGTCTTCAACTGCCTCCTGAAGATTGACAATGAAGGGGCCAGCCACACCTTCTGGGGATGTTGTTCCATCATTGTGGAGCTGCCTCTAAAAAGGCCCTCTCTCATATACCTACCAAAGGAGTCTCTTTAATTGGTGGGACAGTTAGGAGGGCATCTCCCTGCAATCTTACTTCCCAGGCAGAAACTTATGAGAGAAGATGGTCCTTCAGATACCCCTGTCCCAAGCCATGTAAAGGACAAAAGCTGTAGCCTTTCCTGGGCAGAAGAGATCTGGTCAAGATGGTGCATACCCTGGCTAAGTCTAGATTAGATTACTGCAATGTACGGTATGTGGGATTGCCTTTGAAAAGGGTTTGGAACAAGGGCGTAGACTTTCCAATTTCCCAGGGGGGGCTGGGGCTGGGGCCGGGCCAGAGGCATTGCTAAGTCATTAAAAGAACTGGGACCCAATGACATCCAGGGCCGGCTCACTCACTAGGCGAACTAGGCGATCGCCTAGAGCGGGCCAGCCCTTATGGGCGCCAAGCTGCACCCGCCCCATACTCTGGGAGTTTCTTGATTATTTGTGTTTTTCATTCTTCCTAAAATGCATTTATTTTTGAAAATTGGTGGGGGGGGGGCGCCAGAAGGGATCCTCGCCTAGGGTGCAAAATAAGCTGGGGCCGGCCCTGATGACATCATAGGGAGGAGCTAGTGATATCACAGGCATGGTTACTATCTATGGAGGTGGACCCATGTGGGATTTAGGGATGGGCTCCCCAGAAATTTAGGGAGGCCTGGGAACCGCCCTAGCAATGTCCCTGGGCTGGGCTAACCCCAGGAACAGTTGCCTTCTTAGAACACTGCTTAGAAACTTAGAAAGCCCCCCACACACCCCACACTGGAATAAGAACATAATATCAGGCCATACCACATTGCAATAAAGCCCCTACAACTTTATACAGAAATACTGAGCTTCCCTACCATTTGCCACAACTAGCCCACCACACAACCAGGATCAAGACTCCTAAGTGGACCAACAGACAGGCATACACTCGTTTGAGAAACTGAGTATTACATTACAACACCTCTGGAACATTACAGATCAGTAGAGGCAGCACTGCACAGTGGTCAGAGTTGCAGATTGATGTGGGGAGACCCAGGTTTGTATTCTCACTCTGCTGGCTGAGTGACCCCGGGCCAAATCTCCCCTTCTCTACCTAACCTACCCCACAGGGTTGTTGTGAGGGTAACACACACACAATTTTTAAAAAGGTGTTCAAAAGTTGGAACTATTGGAAGGGGAAGGACTTGCCTGGGGCACCACTGGATCTAGGGCTGGTCCTGCATACATGCAGCTGGGATGAATCTGAATTAGCGTTACAGAGTGCTCAGGGGTAAAATCTGTAGGGGCTTGCTACATGTCCCCACCCCCTGGCCTCCTCTCAGGGCCGGCCCCAGTTTTTTAGCACACTAGGCTGCAACAAACTTTGCAACAAAATCTGAAACACTATGTACAACAAATACTTTTCAGCAAACTAAATCCTGGCTTGAGTCCAGTGGCACCTTTAAGATCAACAGATGAGCTTTTTTGTGCACAAACACTCTTCTTTAGATACAATGAAATATAGAGAGAGGGTGGGCAGTAACTTCACATACATGTATGTTAAAGAAGCTCATACTAGGGTTGCCAGGTACCTCCCGGCCACTGGCGGGGGATGCCAGATACAGACTGGGAGATGCCAGCGGGCTCTGTTTCAGGCCACCCGCCACAGCCTCCAACCCCTCAAAAAGTTCTCCTCTTCCCAGATCTATCATTGGAAGCATTAAATAAACAGAGAAGCCTTAAACCCATCACAACTAGGCTTGCTAATGCATGCATTCATTACAGATAACAACATAAGAGAAGCCATTGTTGGATCAGGCCAATGGCCCATCCAGTCCAACACTCACACAGTGGCCAAAAATACCAGGTGCCATCAGGAGGTCCAGCAGTGGGGCCAGGACACTAGAAGCCCTCCCACTGTGCCCCCCCCAAGCACCAAGAATACAGTGCATCACTTGCCCCAGACTGAGAGTTCCTATCTATAGCTTGTGGCTAATATCCACTGATAGATCTTTGCTCCATATGTTTATCTAATTCCCTCTTGAAGCCGTCCATGCTTGTAGCTGCCACCACCTCCTGTGGTAGTGAATTCCACGTGTTAATCACTCTTTGGGTGAAGTACTTCCTCGTCTGGTCTGCTACAAGTAGTATCATCCTTAATCACCAAGAGAAGTCCTATGTAGCTACAAGATCTAGAGAGCAGGCAAGGTCTCCTCCAAGCTTTAAACATCGAAGCTCCAGCAGACCCTCCAAAGATTTCTTCAAAGGAAGAAAACAAATGGAGCAAAATACCAATTACACAGTCTCAATAACATTAAAGCTAGCATTAATACTGATGCACTTTCTCCTTATTCTTTTCTTAGTTATATGATATGTAATTTGAACAAGGGATCAAGGTTGTTTCCTTGAACAAGGCATGATTTGGGCAATAGGATT